>NC_083613.1:32196195-32416195 GCF_963584025.1 Labrus mixtus | reverse complement strand
AGAAGAGGGCAGTGATGCAAGCCATTTATCTGAAAATTAAAGTACCTTGAATAATTCCTTTCCTCTGATGTTCAAGTGAAAGTTCAAAATCCATAAAATAATTCTGTGCAGTGCCACAATTTCAGTCTCTAGTTATGTGATTCCCCCAACATGGACACATCAGTAGATTTTCATAAAAACATTTCCTGTATGCAAAGTGCAATGAATCAGTTACTTTAGCATAAAGAATAACATGCACCCAAATGAGTTTTCAGCACCAAAATACCAAATTTATATTTTCTAATCTCTAAAGGTTATTTACTTAGGAAGCATAAAACACATCTTCCATTACAGGATCTGAAAAAGCACTTTAAGCGACCTCTGCAAAGTAATCTGTACTTCAACAGAAGTCAAAAAGATCGACAGAGCCCCCTGCTGGCCACATTTATAACAGCATCAGCAATAACCTCGTAGTAACTCCTTAGGAGACATTTAATCACAAGAAGCACGGATACAGAAAAGACATTTAAAAGAACAGTGCAGCCTCCATTTTTGCACACTATTATATTTTACAAACATCATAAATATGGCTGCACGCTGGTACAGTGGTTTGTGCTGTTTCCTCACAGCAAGGAGGTCCCTGGTTCAAATCCCGGTCTATCAGGAGCCTCTCTGTGTGGAGTTTGCATGTTCTCCTCGTGCATGTGTGGGTTCTCTCCAGCTTCCTCCCACAGTCCAAAGACATGCTCGTTAGGTTAACTGCTGACTCTAAATTGTCTGTAGGTGTGAATGTGAGTGTGTCTAGTTGTCTGTCTCTATATGTCAGCCCTGTGATTGGCTGGTGAACAGTCCAGGGTGTAACCCCGCCTCTTGTCCAATGACAGCTGAGATCGTCTCCAGCCCCTGCAACCCGAAACGGGAAAAAAAGCAGGCATAGATAATGGATGTATGGAATATTTAAATATTATATCAGTCTATAAAGTGTCCCAAAGCTCAATATTCATCCTGACATGAGGGGTTATATAGTTCAGCCCGGTGAAGAGGGTGAAAAGCGTCTTTATGGTCCTTCAGGTCCACGTATCATCCAAGAAGAAGATCTGAATCTTTGACTCCAGGTTAGAGTCCACCATTGTCTTTAAATGTCAGCATACTGGATAATGTAATATATTGATGTTATTAAAGTTTGGTTGCCCTCTGTGAGGTCACATCCTGTTTGATGCGGTTACATTCACACTTTGCTGTAGGCATGGTCACTTCTCTGCAAACTGGAGGAGAGGAACTGAAACCTGTGGATTGAAGCTTGAGTAGTTCCCTTAACAACCCTGACGACTGAAAGTCATTCACACTCGTTTACTGCTTCTCATTATTAGTTCCTGAGGTTCTTTAACATGTGCTCGTATCGCTGTGTCCACGTGCCTTAATCGTTCCATGTGTCCAACAGCTCTCGCCCTCTGAGCGCTACTATCATGTGAACTTGACCGACGCCCTCTGGAGGCCGTGTCTGTTTTTTTTTTCACAGATTTGAGGTATCGTATGCTCGTGGTCAGCAGTTTTTCAGGGAAGAGCCCCGCTGAAAGTGACGATGGGCAGGCAGAGGAGGGAGCAGAAGGTGGGGTTCAGAGGCTGGATTTGAGCTGACCTCAGGGACTCTCTTAACTTCCAGTCACTGGAGCTGTCGGGTTTATAGCACACCGATATGTCACACCTGTGTGGGAGAGAAGGAGATGCAGGGGGTTAGGTACGTTACAACTCTTGCGAGGGCTGTGAGTGAAGGGTGTAAATAAGTAATAAGATAAGATATGATAAGATATCATGTACAACAAAATATTGTTGGAGCAAGCCTGTAGATGCCTAATATCAGAAATATACAAATATACAAATACTAAAACCAAATATTTAAATAAGAAACACAATTAAATAATATGTTATAGAATAAATATATTCAACAGGAGGTGAGGACATAAACATCTGTGAGAATAACTTAAAGGGCACGTTATGTAAAATACTCTTCACCATGTTTCTCTAACATTAACATGTGTCTCTAGTCTGTCTACAAAACCCCCAATGATGAGAAAAGTCCATCCTCTCTGTCTTTTGCCTGCTCCACTTTTCAGAAAATGTGTGCTCAAACAGGCCGTTTGGAGATTTCCCCTTCATGACATCACAACGGGCTGTCTACCTGATGACACCACATAGAGCTGTCTCCCCGATTGCTGACTCTATCCACTGTCCTTTCTCTAAATAAAGGCATAAAAAGCCCGTAAAAAATCTAAGAAAAAAAAGTGTGGTGATGTCAACACTGTGGCAATCCCTGCTGAGCAGACTCTAGCTCCAAATGTTCAATATTTCAGCACCCATCACCGGGGTATTTTGGCATCTTTATGCAACAGGGGAAGGTTGAGGCGTGTTTTTTGTAACAAGGCTGTAAACATGTTAATGTTTGCTGTAAAAACTGCTTTTTTGAATGGGTGTGTATGTGACTTCCTGTGCTTCTGCAGCCACCCTCTAGTGGACACTCGATGAACTGCAGGATTTTGCTGACTTCAGCATTGGTTTCATTTTTCAAAACCCAGAGGTTGCTGCTTGGACAGTCCACACAAGTATTAATAAAATGTTTGTGTGTGTGTAACTCTAACTCCACACCTGGTGACACTTTGCAGTATTTTCTTCTCATCCTGGTCCAAACAAACCGCAAAGGTCGTGTCTCCGGCGCCGCTGATCTGCACCTTATCCACCTTCACCTCAGTCACACTCAGCTGCTACAGAGGGGAAGAGGGGAGAGAGAAACAATGCTTTGTAAATCCTTCAGGATATGATTGGACATTTGTGTATCATTTGATATACATTAATAGTCATCGGCAAAGAGTTTGATTTGTGTTTTAAGCTCCTGTTTTTGTCTCGGAGATGGAAAGAGAACCTGGAGATAAAAAATGATTTGGTTCACATTCTGCTTGAGTTAGATCAAAGCTCAAAATCGAAAGATTGAGCTGCAACGTTGAGTAGGTTGTATCAGAGCAAAACATTTATGAGCATAAACACGGAAGTCTTGCCTTTGTTGTGGCTTTTTTTTTCTATTTAGCCACCTGTTTGTGAAAATGTTCTCAGGAGTTTCAGGTCCCAAATTCTGAATATGTCGCTGAGATTTTTGTGTGTGGGCGTGCTGCTGCAAAAACCTTTTTTTTTTTTTAACCACAAACCACCAGGACGTGCTGTGTGCTCGTGTAACTCACCTGATTGTAGCCCTTCTTGCTTTTTCCGCTCTGTCTCTTCAGGACTTCAGTCGTCGTCAGCAGCAGATACTCCATCTTTGAGTCTGACGGAGACAGATTCAGATAAATCATGAATAGAGATAAATAAAAGACTCAAGTCTTCAACAATCAACAAACCAACATAAACAGTAATTATTCTAGGATGAATTTAGAGCACTTGATGTGTGGTCTCAATCAGGTTTACCTAGTTCTTCTGGATTCTTGCACGCTTTGGTTAAGTTAACTGAAGTACAGACTTTGGTGTCTTTTTTCCACTGGCTCCTCCCACTGATCACCACCTGCACGGAAGGAGAAGGGACAATGAGATAATGACTGGTAGGAATAACACAATAAAAAACAAATAACACACAAAAAATGCCTCTACCCAAAGATAAGAGATGGACCCTCACCAAATCTGATTGGTCCATAAACACACCACTGCCAGTGGTATCCCAATATCATTACTTTTTCATGAGCCTTTTTTGGCAACCCCATTTGTTGGCCACAATTTTTATTTTTATTTTTGTAGCGATAGGACTAGAGTCTGAAATCAAGGACAGAGAGAGTGGGGAATGACATACTGGAAAGGGGCCACAGGTTGGTTTCAAACCCCGGGCTGACCGCATCGAGGACTACAGTCTCTGAGCATGGGGCACGCGCACTAACCACTAGGACACCGGCACCCTGCAGTTCAGATATTTTGGCTTTACGTTCATAAACTAAAAATAATAACTCAAACCATTTTCAGGAGAGTACATTTTTTGAAAGACGCATTTTAAAACCTTATTTGTAATAAAAGATGCACTTTTGTTGATTTAATAGGTAGAGAATTTTAAATAAATATGAGTCATGTTTAGCTTTTACAAAAACGTCAAAAAGGCATGCAACTTCCGGGAAAGTTGAAGTACTGGGTGCTGGACAAAAAACATCCAAACACAGAAAAAGTCCTGAGTCCGGACACCAAAAGCTGCTCCAATGAATTGAATTAAATGGAATATGACGTGTAACATTTCACCCTCATATTTAGCTTGCCTCAATAAGGCCCCCTGGTGGCTGGGCCCAAGAAGTTTTCCCCCTTTCCCCCCCTTATGGATGGCCCTGTCGAAGGCTTTAATTTCCATGAGTCTGAAAGCTTCATGCCACAGGGACCACAAAAACAAAAACGCCGTTTCTCTGCCCTGACACGTGATCACTGCTGTTTCGCAGAGGTGGTAAAAAAAACTCCATGTGTCATTTCTTGAGGAAGGAGAAGTGATCAAAACAGACACTAGGTGAATCAGAGTAAACAGGAAGAACTTGCACTGTCGTCTAAAAATCCTTTAGATAGGATATAGAAATGACATGCAGGAAAGGAGCCACAGGGATCGGGCCGAACCTCGTGGAGGACTGTAGCCTCGTACATGAGGAGCGACCTAACCACTAGGTCATCTGCGCCCCATAAGAGGACCTTCACGGCACAACGTTTGATAGTGAATAAGATCACATTCAGAATCTTACCCTGTTGTACACCACCTCTAACATAAGAGGCACGGCTTCTCGGTCTCCATCGATGCCAAAGCGCTTACTGGCAGCGCCTATGTAAAGAGAGGAAAACACAAATACACACATTTAAAATGAAGAAGATATTGTTTGTCAGTAGTATTTTACCTCTCAAAGGAAAAATTGAAAATCAGAAGTGCAACACAAATACTGATGAGTGAAACTAAAAAAAGTAGAAGTAGACTGAATGGTTTTATAGAAATAGCAGATGTTCCTCTTCCATAAACTGGTCCAGGCTCAACCTCAAAAACACTGACGATGATGCATTTAATGGAAGTGGGAACAAGCTTTATTGTGTGTGGTTTGGTTTCTAGGGTCTGTGTTTATGTATGTATGTGTATGTGCGTCACACTCACCCATGGCCTTGATGGCTCGTGTTCCTGCAGTGTGACCCAGCTCCAGTGAGTGGACGAACACCTCGGTCCTCTTCTCTCCGCCAGCTAACGTCAACTGCAACACAGTAGATTCTGGATCAGTCGCTGAATTTGGGATCCTGAAACTTAAGTTCTTGCTGCGCTTTTTCTGACGCTCTCTTGAAATAAAGACGCTGGCGTTCAGAAAAAGACGCTAGGTGGCCTTAGTTTGTTAGCTTGATGCTAACACAGGACAGAAATAGCCTTCAACAGGCTAACAGAACTAGCATCACAACCGTGGTCATTTTAACTTGAGAAACAAGCTAGCCATGTTACACTAAATACACCATTTGTCAAGTTAATTTCTACAGTGTGTAATGCCAGTTCTGTAATCTGTCAAATGGTCAAAGTCTGTGGGCCTGCGTGCTGAATTTATTGATCCTAAATGATCGGCAAATCAAATAGCATGCCATGAAAACTAATTTACACTACAGAAGTGAATGGAAGAGGAGGATACAGTGCTCGGGCTGTAAACAAAAAGGCAGAGTTGAGTCTTTTTCTTGTAACTATAAGGTTTAGCTAGGTTAGGCTAGGTTCTACCAAAATATAAAACAATCTGTTGAAGGTTATTAGAAGAACAATTTCCCATCTTTATTGAATAAGAAAGGAGGGCTTAGCACTGCCAGCTCGTTTGTACCAGCTGTCCCTGAATAAATCCCTTAAAAAACACAGCTCAAGAAATGGTTTGAAGACAGACATGAATGTAGAATTTCCTCCCTCTGTGTACGATAATGTCTTTTTGTTTCTTACCTCAGCTTGATACAGCTGGATCAGAGCCGGCCTGGTGGCGTTGCGGCAATAGTACAAGACCAAGTCGGCCAGGATGGGCAAACGCTGCTCATACGAACTATCGTACGACTCCGACTCTGTCTTTGAGGTTTGCTGCAGAGAGACATAAAAAACATTTACACTGATGTTCATGTGGTTACAGTCCAAACAAAATATCATACATTATTGAAAGCTATTTAAACTCCAATCTCAATCTGTGCTTCTGACCAAATAAATTACTTCTTGAATTGGTGTGGGTGAGGCAGTGTAATAGTTTGATCCCAGTCGTACCTGGCAGACGACGTTGGCAGGCAAGTTAAGCAGGCTGAGGGTGTTTCTCTCGTACCAAGGGTCCAACATACCGAGGAGGTTGGCGATGTCATTAGTACTGTCCCCTGCGCTCGAAAGTGGTAGATCCTGCTTCAACAAAAGCAAAAATTACAACTCTTAAATTCTCATAAATGTGTTTTTACTCTTTCACTGCAGACATGTTTAAATCTGGCTTTCTTACTCTTAAATTTAGCAAGTCAACGCTTTTGTAACTGATTTTGAAACCAATCATCTGCTTACGTTAGTCAGGCTCGCTCTTCTTGGGCTTCCAGAGTAGACCACAGGACTAGGAGACCTCAGACTCCCCGGCCCTGCTGCTGCAGAGTCCCTCTTCACAGGCACGAAGTAGAACCGAAGCTTGAAGGCCTTGTTGAGGCGAGGACACTCACTCTCCTTCCTCCTCAGGCTGTTGTAGGCCCGGGCGACCTTCCCCACGACGTGATCGGCGCCGAACACCACCACCCTCAGCGTGGTGTTCTTGACGTCCTCGTCGCTGCTGAGAATTGGCCTCCTCCGAAAACACACATGTCTGAGAGTCTGACTGTGAGGCTGCTGCAGGGGCTCAGGACTTCTTAACTTGACCTGCTGCGGGAGGGAGTTTGAGCGCCTGTCTCGCACCAACGAAAGGTCCTTTGATTCTGTGTTTCCTAAACTTTTGGCCCGGGTCAGCGACCGGGACACTTTGGGTTTGGCGAATAGCCGGTAAAAGTGCTGGCTGAGCCGAGCAGAAGCTCTATTATTAGACTTTGGGGAACATTTTTCTGAGACGGGAGACTCGTCGAAATCGTCAAAGAAGTCACTATCCACTCCAGAAGTCACAGAGTAGAGCGATGGAGCGTATGACCCCGAGGTTATGGACAAGGTGGAGAACATGGAGTCTTTGGAGGCGGTGGACAGAGAGGAGATGGTGGAGAAGGTGGAGGCACGATGGGTGGAGATTAAAGGCAGTTCGACGTCATGCAACTCCTCTTCCTTGTCTTGTTCGTCCTCTTCTCGTAAACCGATCCCTATCACATCCCCCTCCTCGTCGTCGTCACTGTCTACCTCCTCTTCCTCCTCCTCCTCAGCATGCCCGTCGGAGGACAGGTCGTCGGGGTCATTCTCCAAAAGGGTGTTGAGAACATCTGTAGGAAATTGTTATGTTGATGACACTCAATTATATTTATCAGTTAGAACAGAAAGAAACAATCAGTTGATTAAATGTTAAGCACACTTTAAAGGAAGAATGTGCAACACATAAAACGAGCAGAAATCCAGTTTATCTCTGAGTCATGACTGTCTACAATGAGGGAGAAGCTCGAGTCCCGCTGGCTGTGTTGTTGTCAGAGCCGTGTTTACATGGACGGGACGGCCGGCTCCTCCCCTTGTGTATAAAAGCTGTTTTAGTCAAGAACTAGAGAGAAGAAGAAGAACATACTCACTGATTATTTGGATGTCATGTAAGTTGTTTCCTGAAAGGAAGAATGTTGCACATTCTTCCTTTCAGGAAATAAATCCCTGGATGAGCAGCAGTTCTCTGCCATGTAGCTCAAACAAAACTAAAGTTATTGTGCTTGGACTAAAACCTATTGAAGATCTAATGATTAGCTCCCTTAGCTTAAAGCAAAAATATAATTCCAATACATAAATCAATGAAGCATCATGTAGAGTACTTACCAAAATTATCATTTTCCCAGTGAAACATGTAACACTTGGCTGTCGGCAGAGGTAGAGTCTGCAGCATTCCTGAAAAGAAAATCAAACAGAAGGAGCCTATGAGAGCAATGTTCCCCGGCAAAGGAGATATTTTTTTTATTTTAAGCCAAAGTACACTTCCCAAAGCTCCTGAAACCTGTCCTCTTACCATCAGACTTCCTTCCATTGGACGCTGGGATTCTCATCCTCTCCCTCAGTTGCTCGAGTCCCTGGATGACATGACTGCGGCCCTTCTGAGGGTCACTCATGGAAGCGGCCGTCTCTAAGAGATCACTTACCACAGAGAAGATCTCCTCCAGTTCGTTCACATTTTTGTCCTGCAAAAAGCATTTTATGAAGTGTTTTATGAAAGATACATTCTGGGGGTATAACACTATCGTTAGCATGCATGATAGACTGTACAACTGTACAGACTAATTGTAACAGGAATGTGTAAAAATTGTACAGACTCGGGCCCTGGTCTTTTGGAATCAGAACCCCCACTCTGAGCACATACCTGCAGGACTTGGTGGATACTGTGGAGCGGGTACTTGGTGCCCAGTGTGGACTGGTAGGCGCGTTTGATCAGGGTGATGTAGGTCTCCTTCTCCGAGTGCCGGACGCTGCTGAGCTGCTCAGCCACTGAGAGAAAGTCAGGGGGCACCTCGCCCGGGTTCATTAGCAGCACAGTCCTGCAGGAAGCATGCAGATGGTGTCAGTGGTGAAAACAACAACAAAATTAACTTTAAAAAAAAAAAATCAATTTCAAGGTTTTTAAAAAGGAAAAGATAAAACGATTCTTGCACCAGATTTCATGGGGGCTCAAAAGTTTAGATTTCCATTGTCCCTATTTTAAAAGTCTTTTTGCATATCTTGAATCCCAAGTCCCTTGAACTTGCACTTGGGTTGGGAATCTGAGGGTCCCCGGTTCAAGTCCCTGCGCTATCTCATCTCTGAGGGAACATGGTTCGTGGTCGTAAAAACGAATAGCAAAGGGTACACAACAGAAGAGAGAAAAACATCTGTAGGGAGATGTTAGAATAAAGGAAATCATGAAACAGAGGCAGCTATGTGAGGACATGTTCACATTAGGGAAAGATGTAACAGGATGCTACAGCGATGGCGGTGATAGCGGGGTTTGGCGGTGAAGGAGGTGATGTAAAGGGACTTTCCCCAACATGAACCTGCTGGGCAATTCTTAAGTGAAGTCTTGGACCTGTGTGATGATTTTTTTTTTTTTTTTTTAAAGTATGGTGTCAGATCAGATAAACTTGCCAAGAACCTCTGATGCAAATGAAGAGGCCAAATTTACAAGGAAAGCAGAAGGCGAAAGATTGCAACATTTGAACCGGACTGAAAATAGATTGTTGCTCATGCTGCTTTTTAAACAAGTGTTGCGTACATGTTAACTGGAGCAGAATGGTTTCCTTTTAGATGTAAAAATATCTAGGCAATGTTTCAGTTAGCATAGGAGTCGTTGCATTTAAGTCCCAGATGAGCCTACAACCCCGCTCTATCGTTGTCCCATCTTTTTACTACCTCTCTCAGTTTTGTTTTGGTCTTTATTTGGTCCCTCCACCATGTTAAGCACCATTTATAAATTCAATCTATCTACTATGAGCAGTGATAGATTGAAGGTCTTTAATTCAAATGAGAACCTTTAATTGATTACTTGGAGAATAATCTGTATCTTTGTGTAGAAAGTTCACTTTTTTGGTAAATGTGGACTCACATGGTCTTGGACGACTGGCTGGAGGTGATGAGGCCCTGTTCTTCCCTCACCAGCCTCAGAAAGGAAATCCCTGTGAGGAAGACAAAGACAGATTGATTGTAGGAGCTTCACACAAGCAGACAGTGTTTTAGTTCCTCAAGCATCACGGACAAGGTCGCTAATGAAGCAGTTTTTTATAACACGACTCCTACAGGCTACTTCTCCTCTGTAAATATGTGGGTCAGCAAATACAGCTTTTTTAGCATATTCTCTTCCTCATCAACCAGTGTAAATAAGTCTCAGAGCTCCTCAAAACATGTCTGTGAAGTTTCTTGTTCTAAATCCACTCTGATCCTGTATTTCAGGGGTGGGCAACTGACGGCCCCGGGTGCCACATTCGGCCCCCATCAACCCTCAACGTGGACCAATTAATTGGAAACATGAAGAAAACATCTGCTACATCAAATTTGAGACATAATTGACTGTGATCGTTTTTGCATCCTTCAATTTGGCCCCCAGGCAGTGAGAATTCAAATGTGAATGTGGCCCTTGCTGGGACCAAAGTTGTTCACCCTGCTGTATTTGATCATGCCTATAAACCCCTCTATTTCAGCCCTGCTCAGAACAGGCTGTTTCTGTGTCTGTACCTTTAAATATGTAAATGAGCGGTGTCTGACCACGCCCCCTCTCTGGAAGGGGATGTGGCTCTGGCTTTCCTGCTCCCTCTCCAACATACACACCCTACAGTACACACTATACACATCATACACACAGTATATACACCACTATATGGTAGTTACAAACTCAGCTTTGCAACTCATCTAATAAACAAAAGCACCACATCTTTTTCATCCAGTAGATTTAAACGTCTATTGTTTCATTAGCACTTCCTTTGACCCTTCCTGTAAATTTCAGAGCAGGTGTTCTCAACTTCTCTATTTTTTTTTTTGTAAAATGCTAAAGCTTCATCCGCTTTCAAACAATGTCATCGCAATAAGAGGAAATGCAAAGTTCAACTCGAGGCCTTAGCATCTGTCTGTCCCTGCTGTTACTGATGCTGATGTTTGTCAAACACGTGTAAACAGTTATCTGTTTGCTCAAGCTTCATGCTTTTTCTCTGACCTGCCACAAGAGGGAGCTAGATCACAAAGTTTCAAAGACATCAGCAGAGAGTCAAAGAGAGAAACACATCGACACAAAGGGGGGCCCTTAATGTAAGATGAACTCATCCTGGATGTTTACCTGGAGCCTTGATCTCCAGCTGCAGAGTGTGGAGGAGGTTTCTGCACACGCTGCTGTATGGCTCGGGCCAGGTGAGGAAGCAGCGGAACACAGCGACAGCCTTCTCCAGGAGCTCTGTGTCTGGAGGACAGAACGGCGTCTGCAACCAAAGCACAGATCAGGTATTCTGGTGTTATTTTTTTTATTCTTTTAAGACTTGTCTTTGGATCATGTCGTGTGGGGTTTTGCACATAGCGATACAACTTAAACTGACACTGTAATATCTGAAATATCAATTATTGATTTTTAAATTGATTATGATCTAAACATGAAGTGAGAAAAATAGAATAACGGTGAGGTAAAACACAGAGCAGATTAATAAATAAACTCGTTCTGAAACGAGGGTGAACCTTGTGTTGGCTTTCACCTGAGGACATGGAGTTGATCTGCTTCCTGTTGGACAGGCAGGTGACAAACACCGCCGGTTAGCTTGTGCTAGCGTGCGGTAGCTTACAGTGTAGGTACAGTACATGAAGTAAAACTACAAACTACGTCCTGCAGTGAGTGTGTGCAACGAGAAATGCTACTGAGTCCACCTTTAAAGGTGCACTATGGAGTTTTGGTAGTGACATTAAAAAGTTGGAGAAGTGAAACAATTCTGAAGTGAATACACAAACTTTACTCAAAGTAAATCTCCTGGAACACTGTTTGGAGCTAAAAACCTACCAGGAGAGTTACAGTTTCACTGTTGCGGGCCCACCACCATAACTTCTCTCTTAGCACTTTATCTTCAAACAGTGTTAGGGACCACATGTTCCTCTGAGGACAGTTTGTGTAAAGAGTTATGAACATATACCACCATTTTGGATCATTTCTTTTTTACCTGTAGCAGGGTGGAGGAGAACATGATCGCAAGGGGAGCCACCAGTTCATACTGACACTGCTCCTGAGCCTGAACACACACACACACACACACACACACACACACACACACACACACACACACACACACACACATACAGGCAGAAAGAGAATGATTAGGATAAGCTCCCACTAAAGATCACTTCTGTAATGTATGCTTTCTCTCATCTCACCTCTTTGGTCTTCCTGATGATCTGCTTTAAGAGGATGAGGAAGTTCTCAGGGTCCCTCTTCACCATCTCCTCCAGGCTCCAGCGGTTCATGGACTGACCTGCCGAGCACATCAGCACTGAAACACAGAACATGAGGAGATCCATGTTACTGTGATGCACAGATTCAACATTGGACGAAGCAACAGCAGTGTGTGAAAGTTAAAACTAAACCTTTATAGGTGCAGAAAAGCTACGTTTACTATGGAGCCCCTCTTGCATGGTGACAAGATAATAACCCAAAAGCCACAAAAAATAATAAGTGGTGTGTTTTTCAATGGGTGTGTATGTGACTTCCTGGGCTCCTGCAGCCAGCCTCTAGTGGACACTTGAGGAACTGCAGGATTTTGCACTTCCGCATTGGTTTCATTTTTTAAAAACCAGAGGTTGCAGCTTGGTGTATACAAAATGTAACTTTCAGAGAGTCGATGTCGCACTTCAGCACCAGTCTATGAAACCTTTCTTTGGGCGTACCTCCACTGTCCCTCAGTGAAGATCTGGTTGTATGATTCATCACCTGGAGCCCATTCAAAACCGTTTAGGATGTAAAGAAAGGAGGTGTGTTGTTTCTATCGTCTGGTTTGCAGTGTGAAAGTAGCATAAGATGAAAGATCGACAATCCACCCCAGTGTGAGGACAATCACGCTCACAAAAACAACCCAGAGCACCTCACTAGCACCTTACTTTCCATTTGATTCCTCGATATAAATGGCTCTTTGTGAATCTCTCAGGGACTCAGGAAGTAACACATCAGCAGTTGTTCAGGTTACAGTGAGATGTTTTCCAAGAAACTTGTCAGTTGGTCTCTCTAACATCTAGCAGCGTTATCTGCCATCTTTAAAAAAAACAGCGGGCTGAGTCTGAATCAAAAAGGTGTAGCTGTTTCATGAGTACAGAGTAGAGACTGAAACATGTGATAAGGATCGTTTAAAGCTCATGAAACAAACTGAAACTCATACTGATGTCTCTCTATGACCTTAAAAAGCAGAAAAGACCAACAGCTACAAGATGTTTTATTTCTATTTTGTTTTAAGTTCAAGTTCTGAATCTGCTGCCTGCGGGGAAGGTGGCAGACGAAGTGATTCGATGGCAGAAAAAAAGCCTTTTCTTTACATTTTAGTGATACTTTTAAAGCAAGAATGTGCGACTTTTTGATCCAGTAGATGCCGCCCTTGAGCATGAAACCAAAACAAACTTCTTTTTTGCGACACCTCCGCTATTCTGAAGCCTCCGCTCTCCTCCAGAGACACACCTCCAACCCCTATCCACTCGGGAGTTATCAATTAGAACGCACCATAATTAAGCACCATTAAGCGCAAGAGGCGGACAAAATTGTCGAGCTGCAATCACCTGTGTCCTGCATTGTTGTGTTAGCATGCTAATGTTAGCGCTCTTTAGTTAGCTCGTAGCTTCATATTAAACATAAACTGACACAGAATGAGCGTGATCTAAAAACTCTTACTAACATCCAAATAATCAGTGAGTATGTTCTTCTTCTTCTCTCTAGTTCTTGACTAAAACAGCTTTTATACACAAGGGGAGGAGCCGGCCGTCCCGTCCATGTAAACACGACTCTGACAACAACACAGCCAGCGGGACTCGAGCTTCTCCCTCATTGTAGACAGTCATGACTCAGAGACACGTTTACACAGGACAGACTGGATTTATGATTTATTTACGTTTAACATGTTTAACTGTTTAAAGAAAGCGAGATGGAATATACAGTGAAAAAACATCACTTAAACATGTACAGTAAAAAAAGTCCACATCAACACAGGAGCTCTAACATACAATTCTCTCTAAGAAGACAAGAAAGATAAAGGCATAAACAAACACCTTGCACTGGTTAATATGAAGCACGCTGATGCTGATTTGATCATCAGACCTGTTTTGACACCCTGCACCACAGAAGCTCCCCGCTGTACGATGCCTCCCTCACACACTGCGGTGTGTCTCTGCCACCACTTCCTCCCAGCTGTACGTACGCACAGCTTCCTGCAGCACCCAACAACACATCCCTCAATGATATCACAGCTACAGTGTCACCAACAACAAGCTCAACATGCTAAACATCAACTCATTTCCCCGGGCTGTTTTTCTACTTTTAGTCTATATGTCACGACCTTTATTTGGGACATGGTATAAGACGGTCTTTAATTATATTCAAACGAAACTCGTGCACATCAAAGATTGAAAAGAAAGAATATTTAACTGTGCACAAAGTTAGCTTATTGATAAACAACCAGGGGGTCGTCCAGTCCGATCAGATACTGCCTGCAAATAAAAGATTCAGTGTTGAGCTGGCTGCACGCAGTACTGTAACAGAGGGAAGACCAGCTGCATGCCAAAACCTACAAATCAAAACCAGCCAAGGTCACATCTGCTACCGTCGTGTCATCTTAAACAAACACTTTGTCTCCCTATCAATTTCTTTTTAAGTCGTTCCAAATTGCTACTGAATTGTCCTCGCTGCGCTTTGAAGCGTGCTGGACGGAGACTCAGCTGCCTTTCATTACTGCTAGTTAACGTGAGCACGAGCTTCTGCAAGTGTGCTGCAGCTGACTTGATTTCCAGCGCTGCTGTGGGGTTTATGGCAGGCAGACATTTGTTGAAAATTCCCCCAAGTGCAATGTGTATTAGAAGAATGTGATGTTTCAAGATATTCTGTTTTATTTCAGCAACGCAGACAGCAGCTCAGAGAAGCTGTGTGCGAGGTGACGATCAGGGATTGATCTGAAACTCATTTCAGTCCACTGTGTGTGACTGTGTTCTTTATTTACTTCCCGACATGCAGCGCCTGAGAAAAGGGTGCGTTTGATTTATTGTTCTGGGATGTTCTCCGTCAAGTGTTTCTTCTTTCTTTCTTCTCCACACAGATATTAAAATATTGAAACTTTTTTTTTCAAGGATGCTTGAAGTAGAAGGTAGAAGTTAGGGCTGTGCTCAAAAAATCAATTCGGCAATATAGCGTCAAATGCTCCTTGTAAATACATGTATGCAGGGTCTGAAATTAACTTTTTGACTTACCGGCCAAGGTGGCAGGTAGATGAAAAAATTCACCGGACAAACATACTTTTTACCGGCCAAAATAACAAATTGTGTTTTTGTGTCCTATACACATCTGTTACAGTACATTTAATTGAGAAGGCATTATGTCTTGTTTAATCAATAACAGATTTAAGTCACAGATTCGATCATTTCATCAGATCAGGAAATTGAGAATTTATTTTTAAATGCATTATTTGTAGGCAGTAGTGACATGTACTCACCAAACGGAAAATCTTCCCGCATCTGGCGCTTGGTGTTAATTTCGGACCCTGCATGTATGGATGCAGATGTTACAGAATGGATACGGCTGCAGAGCTGTGTTGACATATTTGAAATGCAATAGACCCATGGTGCAGTTCATAATAACACCTTAGCCACAGCTCTGGGATTCAAATATTTGAATGTCTGATCTCTGAGGACCTGAAGTGAAGTGTTTGAAGTTGTAAGATCCTTAATATGCTTCTGCTGTTATTCTCAACATAGAGAACAGCTGTTGTAGTGACTTCTGTGTAGGACGTCGTCATTATCCAAAATCAATGTATATCATGATATGTATCGAATCGTGATGTTGCGTGAAATATCCAGCCCTACTGGTAGCAAGATTTTATAACCACATACACATCTGCATATAACTTGTTTTATCTTTATTTCTAGGACAGACCTGCTGCACAGCTGCTATGCATACTAACATCCTTCTGTCTTTCTTGGGCAGATGTCGAGGGAGTTGGAGTTCCTCGATCGCTTGGCTCGACTTAATCTCCCGCAGTCATGGTCATACCTTTGATTTAGTTCTTTCTTAAGGGAGGGATATGTCGACATTTTATCCATTGACAAAGCCTCGGCTCTCGATGTCTGCTCAGAGACTGTTGTTGTTAAAAATGAAGATGTGTCTTCAAACAGCACATATCTAAATATAAATATGAGGTTTCCTATTACTTAGAATATGCGCTGCTCTCAACTAGAAAGTTTGACCACAGAGGTCGTGTTGGTTGAACATCAGTTTCAGTAATAACAACAAAATTCCCCCGTGGTCAGAAGCTGATGAGTATCTGTCTGTGTAACTGCTGCTTCAGAGGAAAGGGTTTTGTTGGGCAGAAGAAGTCAGCAGTTGGATTAATTCTCATTTATTTTCATGGTCAAATGTGAAATAAAAGGTTGGCAGTCTTACACCATCTCTGGGAAACATCAGCATCATGCAGTTTTTTATTTTTTAAACATTTTCGAGTAAAATGTTCAAGAGGAGGGACAACTAACAAAATTAAATACATCACATAGCTCATCTGGAAAACATACATAACGACATTGAAAGAAGTAATGACTAGTGTCTGCATCAGCAAAGAACTGTCCACTGTCTACCACCTGTCAGTCAGATCAGCAACGGCCCCTAAGACCCCGTGTTCACCTAAGCGATTTTCAATTGTTTTCAATGAGTAGAGAGCGTTTCCAGCAGAAAGTGGCCACCTGGAGAAAAAACGCAGTGCTCAGCCTTTTTTGTGCAGCGGGTCCGAGCGCTCAAGTTGAACATCTTTAAACTTTTCAGAAAGGTGCTGTTGACGTCATCGGTGCTCTTTTCCAAATGTTTGATATTCTCTGCATTTTTCTATCTCAAATATAAAACATGCAGTAAAAAGTAACCGAGCCGTGTCGGTCATACAGCGGCTGTTGTCAACAGACTGTTGTCATAGAGACAGGACAGACGTGCAGCGCGTTTCTTCACAGCGCACAAACGCTTCATGCAAGCACTCCTGAACGCTCAGCTAGCACTTTTCTGCCCCGGAAAAAACGAATACCTCTTTGGTTTGATAAAATCAAAAAGGATGACTACAGTTTGTACCAATTAAGAAGTAAGATATCAATACCAAATTCATTTTTGCACCAGGCTGCAAACATGTTCATATCCTTTGTAAACACTGACATTGGATTAAACTATAAGCAGACAGTTCTCGCGTCATGTTTGAGTGATCGACAGTGTCCAGCAAATGCATCATTCAGCAGAACTGGACCTGGAAGTCCCTTATGATGTCCAAGTGTAAACACCAATCAAAAAACATGAATGAAATGTTTGAATTTATTGTGACTTTTTCCATTAAGTTTGGATCTTGAAACGTAACATCAGAACTTGATTGTGAGTGACTCATCCTCTCAGCAGCAGTGCAGAAATCTTTCATGTTTCTCTGCTACGTACACTGGAAAACGAAATACATCTGATGCTCAACCTGCTGACATCATCCCTCCCATCGCTCCCCCGACTCTTACCGTTCCAGTGTTGAGCAGCCGTGGGACTCTGCCTCAGCCCGTCCAGACATCGGTCCAGAGCGTGCTGGATCCTGTCCTCTGTGCACGACGTGTGCTGCATCTTCAGCGCTCAGGATCTGTGTGGAGGGAGGACACACAGAGCGGATATTAAACAACATAAGAAACACACAACAGTTATCTGTGTGTTCCCCATTCATGTATTCCGTGGGAATCGTTTGTATGTTCACATCATATTTCCATGCGGCGACACACAAACATGTCCCCTCTCTCTTCATGAACAGTGTGTGTTATCAGTTCTGTTTTGCATGAAGGCAGCTGAACCGCTTAGTATGAAAAACAGTCTCGGAGGATGCACAAACCATACAGGGACATTTCTAGAAGGGAAACACAAACAGTATGGCTTGTGTTGCTGTTTTGCTGCTATGGTAGCTGAAATATCAATTAAAGGGGACATATTATGAAAAATCCACTTGTACGGTGTACAATATATTTGGGTAACCTGAGTGTCTACTGACCCACAAAATGTGAAATAAACCCATCCAGTCCTTTGTTTGTGGTCTGCATAAGTCTTACAACACAGAGAAAAATGTTCTGTTTCAAATGTGCTGCTGCCGGGCTTTTAACGCGTACCAAGAGAAGTGACTTCATTACACCTGTCGCCGTAAGTGACCAGGAACTCCCTATGATTGGACCGCTGCCTGAGATCCTCTTTATGGGCTGCACTAGCAGTTCCTAAAACTCACCTGGTCACAAAATATAACAGAGCAGTATGTAACTCTGGCACCTAGTGTTTAAAATAAGTACTGCAGTCCAAATTCAGAACATCATAGAGAGCTGTCTCCCCCCGCCCCCTCCTCCTCTCTACAGTCGATGCTCACTCAGGTCACCATGTGGTGGACTCTGAAGCTTCAGTGTTTATCCAGCTCTGCATGGGTCTGTAAACCTTTCTGTGTTCTAACCTCTCTCCATTTTTCAAAAAGCATCTCCAATATTGATCCTAGTTTGAGCACGTTTCTGCTCGTGGAGCTTATTAGAAACATGCAGAGGCTTTTTAGGTCGGGTACAATCACTTCTATCTGAACCACTTCTCTTGCCCGCTTCCATCGCTGCAACACCTGTTGACCTGATAACTGCTCTCATATCTGGCAAACCGAGGGGCGTCCAAAACGGCCGTGGGGGGGGGTCAGCCTTAAAACCGCCTACCTTCTCTGGTCCAAACAAATCCAGAGCATTCAGGAGCAGAATCTAAAGTTAGAAGGAGGACATACTGGCTGCTGCATTGTTGTCAGAGAAGCCAGCACTTCAACATGTTTCCTTAATGTCTGATCATACAGTAAGCTCACTTTATCATTTTAATTAAGTAAATATCTTACATATTTGTCCTTTAATACAAACCAAAACAAGAACAGGGTTTTACACTATTAATTCAATGAGGGTTAAAGAAAAGAAAAAAGCCTGCAGTGATTTTAAGGAACAATAATGTAGATCACAGGTCAAAGATGCTGAAAATGGTGAAGTCGGCTGTTTAATTTCCGTATGACAACAACAAAGTTAGAGCATCATATCTTCATCACTGACTCATCCTGGATGTGCTGAACTTTACTTTTTTACGCTTTCACATATCAATGCATTTGACTGTTTTTCATGCAGCATCTGAAGACAACCCATGTGTGGCAGGACGTTTCAGTTCTGTAATAAACACGCCTCATAGAGGGGACATACTCATAACAGAATACAGGGGACGTCCCATCACGACTGAAAAGAGCCTAGAGACAGATTAATAAAGCATTTAAAGTGACAGGTGTTTCATGACACACTTTGAAAAGCTGCTTCAAACCAGCAGAAACCAAAAGTCAACCAAGACAGTGACCCGAACTTGAGCAATATTTCTGAGGTGGGTGACCACTTCTCCACTGGTAACTACAGCATTTCAAGACTGGTAAATTCCCCTGCATACTGCACAGGTGTTTTTTGTGGGAAAGGATACAATAACTTCATTTATACAGGGGACTTTCCGAGTACTGCCGAGGTGCCCCGAACCTGCAACCGCTGTGGTGCGCTTTCCTCCAGCCACACTCCAACCAGAATTTTCCCTCAGTTATTAATAAAATATGACATTCAAAACTCAAACAAAAAAATTCAAATATCACCTTTAGAAATAAGGGTTTGGTTTAAAAAGCACTTTGACATTCAAGCAGAAGCATAAATAAGAAGTCAACCTAAGAACCCAAACAAAACAAGAACCTTTCAGCAGGATTGAGACCAAGAGAACCACAGGAGAAATTAAAAGAGATAATAACGCGAGTCAAAAGCAATAAAATGAGATAAACAAATAAAAAGGTAAAAAAAAAAAAAAAAAGAGATGAAAGCAAATTGAAAAGTTACCAGCAATTAAAAAAGAGGTTTAAATCAATAAAACGAGATGAGCAGTCCTCCAAGCGGGAGGACCTCCGACCTCTGGATTCTGTCTCTCATGTACTTCCCCACTCTCTCTCTCCCTGATTTCCAACTCTATCCACTGTCCTATCAAATAAAGGCAAAAAGCCCAAAAATGAATCTTAAAAAAAAGAAGAAAAAATATATTTTTTTAAAAACATTAAAAGAGATAAAAGCAAATATCAATTTGACAGCATTTTAAAAATAAGTTAAATAATTAAACAAATAAAAAAAACTGATCAGCAACACAAAAAGGGGTTAAAGCAATAAAACAACATAAACAACATAAAAAAGATAGAAAGAATAAAAAGAGACTCAAAGAGATGTAAGTAAATTAAGAATAATTAAAGAGAGGTAGACGCAACAAAACAAGAATCTTATCAAAAGACAATAAACACTTAGAAGAGAAAAAAGATATTTAAAGAGATAAAAACAAATAAAAAGAGTTCACAGGAATAAGAGAGATAAACAATAAATAGAGACGGGAGATTCAAAGAGATGAAAGCAAATTAAAAGTGGTAGAAGCAATGAAAAACAACAATCTTTTCAAACGACATAGAAACACTTAAAGGAGAAAAAGACATTAAAGAAATCAAACAAAAAGTTAACAGGAATACAAAAAGAGGTTAAAGAAATAAAACAGGATAAACAAAATAAGAGAGATAGACAGAATAAAAACAGAGAGACTCAAAGAGATGAAATCATTAAAAAGAGTTAAGAACAATGAAAAAAAAAAGGAATTGAATAAAACAAGAAAAGAAAAACAGCCAATCAGATTAAAGCATATAAGTAGATGAAGAAAGCAACAAAACTAATCTTCTGTCTGACATGAAGTGTTGTTTTGATCATCATGAATGCGTTATTGAAGGTTTTAAGGATTTTTCTTTTTTTTAGCTTCGGGGGAACTTTGACTGAATATTTATTGAAATGAGAGCGGAGGAGAAGTGACACTGTGGTGACTTCAAGTATTTTTAAAGCTTCTCTTGCCTAACATTAGATTGTTTTTAAGGAGAAATGGTATACATGTCCGACCGTGTATTCTGGTAAACACTGAATAAATACTTCCCTAAATTAAAAAAAAGGGGAAAAGCTTTTTAAAAGATGATCGCTTTTAGAACTCGAGCAGCTCAGCAGATTTTGTTTGTGACACATGTCGCGGCATCTCGGCATCGTTAACATGCTATTATTCCTGTAGCTAAATGTACACACGCACACACACACACACACACACACACACACACACACACACACACACACACATACACTTCATTAGTGTTTGTTCCTAAAAAAACAAACGTCAGCGCAGAGCCAAAAATGAGCAATGATATCAAAAACCATTTTTGTTTTGATTACATCGTCTCAAAAATTCCCCAGTGAGCGTGACAAATTCCCCATTTGAAGCTGAAAGCTAGAAATAACTGAACCAGGTCACAACAACAACAACAACAACAAGTATAGTGGGGCTGGGCTGTAACGCCGATACAGATAACCAACCACTTTGTTTCTATGAGCTGTGAGTATAAATGTATGCCTGGTATACGAGATGCTTCATGGTGTTACTGGTCAGCCTTAAGGTGACGGCCAGACTTCTGAAAGCTACAGCACTTGTCCAAAATGACCCACTGAATACAGCGTTACGATCCACTTTTGGGTCCTGACCCACCAGTTGAGAACCACTAGTTTAAAGTTTAAACTGTAGGCTACCAGCGAGTTGCATGCAGTTCTCAGCAGGCGTTGGTTTCTCGGCACAACACCTGTTGAATGCTGAGGTTCGTTATTCTCAGACTGTAGGCCTAAATAAGGGCTGATGTCATCTGCCGTCTGTTCCTGCAGGGGGCGCTGGAGTCCCATCGATGGCGGTCTCCATGCTGGAAATCCTGTCTCATCCTAACTTTCAGTCAACCTAACGACAGGCTGAGAGCTGGAGCTGGAGCTGAGGCGGGTTTTAAATTTGAACAAGCTGTTACCATGGCCACGGCGACCGCTCTTCTTCTTCTTCTTCGGTGGATAATGTTGCATTGCCGTCTACTTCTTGTTGCAACTAAATCTACAATCTTCTGACTACTATAAAGTTGTGAATAGAGGAAAAAAAAAAAATATATATATATATAACAACAACAAAAAAACAACTAATAAGATTCACCCCCCCACCCTCCACATCTCATCCTCTCATAAAGCTAACCTCCTCAAGCTCTCTGTTAAACTAAATACGTTGCAGTCTAGATTCAAACTCAAAACCGAGCAGTTGGCGGTTGTTTTTAAGGCCAGTATCAGGCTACATGTGGTTAATCTGAGTCATAGTGTTGAATGGGTAGCCTCAGTCTCTCTCCCTCTCTCTCTGACTTGCTCGCTCAGTCATTGTGATTAGGTATTTGTGAACCTAGAAGAAAAAGGTTTCCTACATAATCATAATTG
This sequence comes from Labrus mixtus, assembly GCF_963584025.1. NCBI lineage: Eukaryota > Metazoa > Chordata > Actinopteri > Labriformes > Labridae > Labrus > Labrus mixtus. Next base: position 32,394,027 of record NC_083613.1, on the reverse strand, counting down.
TTCTTGTGCGAACTATGAAATTGAATCCTGGCGTGGGCACTCTTGTCAACCAAGATCATTTGCCAATACCCTTTCCATTTTTTCACACAACCCCAGAAAGTCACCAGTTAACAGGGTCACTCGTTGAACCGAAACACCCGGAAGTCCATGCAACTCTGAGTTCAGGAGGCCAGAGGAATGAAGCTCAATAACCCCCTCACCATTTCACTTATTTTCCTAAAGTTACCATTCAACAACAATACCAACAGGTACCGGCGCTAACACGTCCGTGTAGTCCCTTTCTTTTTTTTTTTTCAGCGGTCCTTCCTCCCCAGAGACGTATTGTATCTGGGCGTCGCTCCGAGCAGCACTGAGCCGGGGAATACAACAGAGCGTGTTGGACACTTGAGCAAAGGGCTCCGGTCATTGTGAGGGTCAGATGGAGCTGGACGAGAGCCCGGTGAGAGTGGAAGGAACTAATAAGTCAGAGACGTGATGACTCCTGCATCCAGGATGGGGATCAATGGAGACGTGCAAAGGTAATAAAAGGAATGAAGCCTTTTTAAGAGGGCAATATGTGGTGAAAGTGAGTAGAAAACATTAGTAATGCTTCTAAATATGACTTCAAAACTTTGACGTCACTGAGACTACGTCCATGTTTTATACAGTCTCTGATTTGGATGCACATCAAGATGGTTTTACAATGATATATATATATTTTTTTTATTCATTTTTTTTTTTTTTTGGGCCTTTATCGGAGAGATAGGACAGTGGACAGAGCCGGAAACCAGGGAGAGAGAGAATGAGGGACGACGTGTGGAAAAGGAGCTACAGGTCAAACTCGAACCCGGGCCGCCCGAGGACCCAACCGCGCACCAACCACTGCGCCCCCAACGCTCGTTACAATGATGAAGTTAATTTATCAACCTGAATCGTACATTACAAGCATCAACATACACCAAAACATATGAAAACAAATTCAATAAGTTAGCTTATCACACCTCATGAACACATCATCAGAAAGCTGATGGCACTGATAGTCCAGCGTACAAATATTGGGATTTTTTTTTAGGTGAAATCCCAAATCCAGAGTGTCATCAGAGTTGTTTACGTAGAGTTTGTAGCTGTGTTGCAAACGCAGGAGTGTGTGGAGTTTCATAAGAGGATGTATTCGGCACATCTCTACGAGTCAACAAGGTCACTTCCACTTTTTCACGGGGTTGCGGCTCACACCAGTCGGACAATAACAAGCAGGGCAGTGGGAGAACCACTAGAAACCATGTCCAAATGCTAACTAGAGTTTTTACTGGAGTAACACAGAGATGTATGAGATCATCAGAAAAAAAAAAACATAACCCATCAAGGTCTGCCACAGGAACAATCTGTCATCGACTAAAAGATTTGTTAACAGATAAACTGACATTTAGGAAATCAAATGGTGATAAATAATGTTACTTGAACGCTGAAAAAGGACAATAGCCTCGTCAGCTGACTGACAAAAAGGAGAACCACAGATCCCGTAAACAACAATGAAAACAATCCCACAACTAACCTTCCTCATGTACTTTTTTAAAATTTTTATTTAACCTTAAATTAACCAGGAAAAAGTCTCATTGAGATTAAAAATCTCTTTTACAAGAGCGTCCTGACCAAGACAGGCAGCAGCACGATTACAGGGTTTCAGACAAAAAAACACTTCAACAACAATGAACATAAATACAGGAAGGACAAAAAAAAAAAACATTCATCAGAATCTGTCATATGTCATCAGCAACAAAGCGATCAAAAAGGGGCAATACGAGTTAGTTAAAAACATCTACACTCAGATATTTCTGCCTCCAGATCACTAAGACCTTTTAAAAACATTCAAAGAAACCAGCTCCTGAAGATTTAAAGTATCTCGCAACCGATTCCAAAAAGAGGGAGCATTCATTGTGACATTGAACAGCCGTCGCACAGATTGTAGCTCCCAGAAGAAGCGAGCAGAGCACCTCCACCTGCGTCTCTTTCTCATGCTGTGTTCCTCCTCTTCCTCCCCTTCCACCTTCCTCACAGGCCGCTTCCCATCTCCCCCACTGATCCCATTACCAACTGCTTCCTATCAGGAAGAGGGCTTCCCTGCACAGTTGAGGAAGCAGGTGCCGTGCCTATTGTTGTTGTGAGATCAGACTCTCAGATACACTCCCACAGACCTGGAGAGCCAGGAGAGCTGGAGTGTGTGTGTGTGTTTGTGTGTTTGTGTGTACAGTATACGTGTCTGTCACTTCAACCGACCCCTCATGATTAATAGAGTCTGATATTCACATCCAGTTTTCCTCTGTTGGCCCACAGAGCAGTTATCCCCCCCCCTCTCTCTTTCTCTTCACTGGATGTGAACCGCTCTCTTATGGCTTTAGGAAACAACAGCGGCCCGACTCCAAAGCTCCACTGTAACTAAGTGTTTCCCTTTAGTTCAAACAAACCGCTACCGGTGAGAATGCACACGGTGGGGACAAGAAAGAAAAGAGTGAGAAGTGGACCAGCGTGTTTCAAAAGGTCAAAAAGCCTGAGGCTGCAGCTTCACACTTTAGTTTGTCATGGACTGCTATTAACCCAAGGAAATAAAGCCCACCCTTCACCTTCATGATATAATGATGTTGAAATGTTATTCTCAGAAGCTCTTGGTTATGTCGAACAGGAGTTCAAGACGTTGACATTTCAGGATCTTATTTTGCACAGTGGAAAGAGTCAGAAACAGGGATTAGAGACACGCAGCAAAGGATGGAGGGTCAGAGTCAAAGCTGGGCCGCCCGCTTCAAGAAGGACTAAAGAAACAAAACAGTCAGGCTATCCGGGACCCAGATATTTTCCATTTTGGGGGGTTTTTGTTTGCCTTTATTTGTGGATAGAGTTGGAAATCAGGGAGAGAGAGTTGGGAATAACATGGGAAAGGAGCTGCAGGTTGTACTCAAACCCGGGCCGCCTACTGTAGCCTCAGTACGTGGGGTGCAACCAAACTGCTAGGCAAAACTAACACCCCATGTTTTGCATTATGATTTATAATAATGTTACCAGTTTTTTTGTGGGGGGTGGCAAGGACAGGACAGTGGACAGAGTCGGAAATCTGAGAGATAGAAAGAGGGGGGGGGGGGGGGGGGGGGGGAAGCAGCCAGAGGTTGGACCTGCTGAGGACCACAGCGTCTTAACATTGGAACGTGCAAGCCAACCACTCTGCCACTGGCGCCCCCTATGTTACCAGATATTCAAACTTCGCTTCAAGTCTAGTTTAAATCAAACCATTTGGATACTTGTTTGGAATCCATGGCAACAAAAATAGAAGTCTTGAGGGGGTGTCTGTAGACTAGCGGTTAGTTCACACCCCCCATGTGTTGAGGCTAGAGTCCTCTGAGCAGAGGGCCGGGTTCAAATCCGACCTGTGGCTTCTTTTCTGCATGTCATTCCTCAACTCCAACTCTATCCACTGTCCTACTTCTTAAGTATTGAATATTCTGACAACCTTCAGAATGTGCATATGTGCTGACATTACTCAAATAGAGAGTTTTGTCATTAAAGGTCAATCAGATGTAAAAACCTTCTCTCTTACATCTTAGTATCACACTCATACCATCACCTAGACAACAGAAAGCTCCTTTATATAAACTTTGGTCTTTACTTCCTCAATAAACACTGATAAACAGACGCCGAAACTAGCACTGATGCAAATTCCAGGCGCTGTGAGTGATATCAGTGGTGACTCGGCTCCACTAGCAGGACTGAGTGAGTCCTTGTTGACTCGGTGTAAGTGTTTAGGGTTTGTTATGCAGCATGTGATGAGCTTGCTGATGTCTGTTTAAGGTGCTCTCAGCCTTACATCACTGCTTATGTCTCTGTAACAACAGGTGGGTTGTGCATGTGCGCGGACGCCTCTGCATGCACAGACGAGTTTGTCGACCTCAAAGTACGTTAAGCGGAGACGAATTAAACAGATTTGAAGTGATACCAGTGGTGAAAGGAGACAAACAGGAAGCCGTGTTGTGAATAACACACAGCTCTTCATATTGATCAAACTCCTGCAAGATGTGAAAAAAACAAAATCAAATTGTGACAGGCTTCACTCTTCATATCCGATATCTGTGGTAAACAACAATGGGTGTCACCTCCAACCAACGTCATTAATCTGTGTTCCCTTTTTCTTTTTTTTCTTTTTTGCCTGACACACAACCTTTCGCTGGCGGTTTTTATTTTGCAACAGGAGATGATTTCTGGGCTCAGAGGGATTGTGTAATTAAAGAATTTCTAAGAACAGGGAGACGTAACATTTACTGCTTTCTGTCCTCTTAGAGACAAGCTTGTAATGTTAACTCATTGCGTAGTCGAAAAGTTGTACTTTTCGCGTTTCAAGAAATGATTGTACTCGGTTGTCATTTGCGGAATCTAATCTTCCCTCCACATCAGAGCTACAGTGATTGAGAGTCTAAAGCTACTATGGGGATTTTTTGGCTGGTTATGAAACACACTGAAATGAATACTAGATGCCTCTTTGTGGACTACAAAAGCAACAGAGACCATCAGTGAAAAGATTGAACAATTAAAGTTGGAACCTCTGCAAATCTGCACCAGAAATACAAGTCCCTTAAACTTCTCATTGGTTTTTCTATTAATTCAGGTCGGTTAAATGTTGTGTGAAAGCTGTTACACAGCTGCCCGCCAATATTCGCTGGGAACACACCAAATTCCCTTAAAGGTCATATATCCTCCTCCTCTTCAAAAAGTGTAAATAAGTCTCAGAGCTCCTCAAAACATGTGTGTGAAGTCTCTTGTTCTAAATCCTCTCTGATCCTGTATTTGATCATGACTATAAACCCCTCTATTTCAGCCCTGCTCAGAACAGGCTGTTTCTGTGTCTGTACCTTTAAATATGTAAATGAGATGTGTGTCTGACCAGGTTTGGGGATGTTTGCCCAATCTTTAGACCTCTGTTGGAGTTTGTAGTTTCCAGTTTTCTTCATCAAACCTGAATTCAAAATCGCTGACAGCTGGTTATGCAGTGTAAAGGATGTTGTGTTCAGGCGTTGGCTCAGTAGTATTTCTGCAGGGTGGAGTCCTCAGAGACCACTGACAGACTGTCTTGTGTCACATTGAACTCATGATTCAGTGACAGTCTGAATCTCTCATTCTTGATCTTTTTAGAAAGTTGAATTTATCTGCATTATTCTACACAAAACAGACGCCAGCCACTGAAAACACCAGAGGAACGTGACCTGATAGAACCTCAACATGCAGTCTAATGTGCTGACACAGACCTCTGACCACACTGTCTTAGACACGTGTGTTCACACCATACAAACGCACACACATCGAGGTGTTTAAAGTCAGATAACGTCTAGGCGCCTGGCACGTGGTTCTGCCTCACTACTTCCTCAGCGTTTATTAAAAGCATGATTCATACTGAGCATCTGTAAAAAGCAGAAGTCCTCAAAATGAACTCACAGTAAGAGGGGGCTGTCAGCATGATAAATCTACTTTTCCCATCAATGTGAGGGCGACTGTCGCTTTGACACCGCAGAAAAAGAAACTCAGGTTTCTTGTAAAATGTCGTATAAGTCAAAACGAGATGACAAGCTGACAAAACCAGCTTCTCCCACAACATTTAGAGCTAAACAATACAGTCAAAAAACATAAAATTCCCTTTCTCAGAGACTTGTCTAGATGCAACTTGTCTTAAAGTCTTTGTTTTCCCCTGTGCCAATTTTAGCGCCCCCTGTGGACAAGCTGGCACATCTTAACCCCAAGCCGCAGACTGTTGGCTAATCACACGACTGTAGTGTAACTGTGACTGTTGGCTTGAGATGTTGCTAACTTAGCTTCTCTTGACTTAGCATTAATATCGATGTAGCATTGACTTAAAAAAAGACTCAACAATGTTTACAAAAATTGGTCGCTTCTCAAGCTAAAATTTTAGCGATTGCAATGCTAATTCTGTTAGCCCCTTAATAGCTTTTCCCATTATGTGTTAGCATCAGGCTAACAAACTAAGACGTACATCCCAGACAAATTGGCTCCCCCTGGAGAATAATGCACCAGCTGCAATTGGTCTCATCCCTTTGCTCATATCGACCTGTACAGGAATGCAATATATTTTTCTGATGATAAATCTCCTCTTGCTAGCTTTTTAACTGTCAACAGTATCTCTCACTGAATATTTTGTGGGGAAAAGGAACAAAAGCTGTCTATTTCTTCAGCACACTGTACATTGTCTTGTCTGATACCTACCCTGTTGCAGCACCTTCCCCGACACAGGCATTACAGATTACAATGTAGGAATAGTTGATCTTTATGCAGATGACCTCGTTTGCTTTTTTTCAGGTCATAAAAAGGGATCACTGTTCTTTCTGTCACTGGGGCTCTAACATCACTCAATCCATCGTGTGTAGCATGTAACCACAGTATAATTTCTCTAATGACACTTTGCATATAGAGGTGCCTCTGTTGTCTTACCTGCAGTTTAATGTCCAGCATCAATTCCAGTGTCGGTGTTCATGTCGAGTGAATCCAGCGAGTCCAAAGCAGTGTGTCTCCAGCTCAGTGCGGCTGCCATTCATCCACCACGCACTGCACGGTTTCACAGGTAAACCCACATCCTGGACACGGCAGAGCAGCTCAATGACACAAAAGCAGCACACACTTAAAACTGCTGTCTCTCCTGGAGCTCTCTCACTGACTTCTGCTCTTCACACACAGCACACTGCGGCTCACAAACAGCGCAAACAGGAAGTGTGTGACAGAGGTGCATGTGAGCACAATGAGGGAGCCTGCTGGTGTGTGAAGGTGGGAGGTGTCATTGTGTGTGTTTTCTACATGCGTGTCTCAGAAGTTGCATGTGGATTTTGGATGTTGGCCCCTTGGAGGAAGTCATCTGTTTGGGGTGGGTTTTTTTTTTCTCATGCTATTTTCAAACGTGTGAGAAGAGTTTTCTTTGTTTGGGTGTTGTGGCTTTGTCCATTATTTTCTAGGACAGTGGATAGAGACAGATAGAGTTGGGAATGCGGAGGTCGGATTTGAACCTAGACCACCCTCTTTGAGTACCATAGCAACATGGGGCACACACACTAACCACTAGGCTACCGGTACTCCTTTTACATTGATTGTACTGTAATAAATAAGCAGTTACATTGATTTCAGACTAGCTGTGTGATGGTTACATTTTCATATCAGCGTGACTGTCTACCAGTCAGAGCTTTCATGATGCGTTCCATTTGTTCTTCAAAGTACCAAATTTAAAGATTCCAGTAGGATTCATCATCCGCAACGCCCCCTTGAAGAAGGAACTCTAACTCAGAAACTCAGAGAAACTTTAGTAATCTGTTCCATTTGAACCCCGGAAGTCGGAAACACAGAGTTGCCAGTCTTCATACACCCCCCCCCCCCAAAGTCGGAAACCTTGGAGGAACTTCAGTAGCCCGAGCTAAAATCCAGCATGAAATTTCACGCTGGCACTCAGAAAAACGCTAGGTGCTGGAGATTTAAAAAGTCTAGTTTATAAACTTCAAACTTCAAACATGCAGCTAACAACACGCAGCCTGTCTGAAACCCATGACGATACAAGCCTGAGCCGTCACTCAGCCGACACACGAGCCGCCGTGGAGCAGGACTCAGTGACCACCCTGCTGCCTGAAACTTTATGTTAACTGAATTTGAGTTGAAGTTGAGGCAAATTTGTAGTCATTCTAAACAAAAAGCATTTTAACTCAAATAAACTTGTAGTTATAATCCTTTAGTTTTCTCACCTTGTATTTACAGTTCGGTAGTTTTGTCCACACATTGTTGACCCTGATCTTCTTCCTTTCATTTAAAGTTCCTGTGGGGAGTTTTTAGATTCTTAAAAAACAGACTAGAATAAATATGACCTACAAAGCATCAGCATGTAGGTTGCATATTTCCTTATTGTTATTTTTAATGCCTGAAATTGCTCCTGCGGGGGCTAGGTGTCAGAACAGGTGCTAAACATCACACTGAAGAAACGGGATTGTTTTGACCTTTTTCCACATCACAGATTCACAGCGAGTGAGAGGTTTGATTGTTTAAAGAAAGTAGGAAATACCTTTGATCCAAAAAAAACCCTTACTTAAATATGTTCAGGACAAGGTCAGCACAGAGATAACACGAACCACTTTGTTCACTAGAGGTGGGGAAAAAGAAAATGTAGATTCTTCTTCTGAGATTTTAGATCGATTCATAACATCCAAAAAAATCGTTTATTTTGGGCTAATCAGTCACTCCCTGCTAAGTGCTAATGCTAGCTCTTTAACTCAGTTGAATATCAAATGGAGCAACAATAAATTCAGCCAGTATGTACTAATTCATAAATAGTTATCAGATCCATGAATCATGAATCATGAATCCAGAATCGTTTTGAATTGAAAATAGATTCTGAATCAAATCGTGACCCCAAAGAATCGAAATCGAATCATGAGACACTCAAAGATTCCCAGCCCTAGTGTCCACAGGGGGGCGCCAAAATCGGCACAGGAACTTCAAATCCTTTTTGTAAATTGGAAAACTTTACATTTGTTAAGATGGGGAAAAATGAGTCCTGACAACATTTACACTAACTTCTATTAACTGACAATGAATTAAAGAGGATATATTGCCATGACTTGTTTATTTTTACAGTGTATGTGTTTAATATCTGTGTTATGTGTTATGGACACAAAGTGTGTCAGGTCCATGTTATTGCTGTCTCTCTCTCTCTCTCTCTCTCTCTCTCTCTCTCTCTCTCTCTCTCTCTCTCTCTAGTTAGCCGGTCACTCAGGGAAACACTGACTTACTTCCCTTCCCACTCCTGCTTTGAATATCATTTACATTTGATGTATTAATGTGTGTAGCTGTGAATTCCCCTTCTCTTGACACGATGAAGGTGTGGTGACAAAACAAACAGTGACAGTAAACAAGTGTCATCAGTTCATGTAACGCTCTGACTGGAGGCTTTCAATGCCCCTTAATGTGAAAAAATAATTAACACCATGTGCATTCTACTCCCCATAAGAACGTATGGAATAAGTAGGTCTGCTTATGACTAATCGGCAGATAATATATCCCATATTAGCATATCCAGTGACTATCGGTATTGGCATTTTTAACATACAAAGCGACGTTTTCAAAGCCCTTCCTCGTGATTTCCACAATGGACAGCTTCTCTTTTTGTTGTTTTCAATGGATTGTTTTTTTTTAATATGACTTCCTTTTACCACAATTTCCTAACGGGGGTGTAGCTTTCTGATAAAGGAAGTCATTTGAGCCAATCAGAATAGATTGAATGTGTGTTGCCCTTTGCACCATGTAGCACTATTGTGTTTGTGTGGTTAGCTTGTTGTGATGAATGTTACAAGCTGAGGCTCCCCGATTCATTCAGGATCCAGAGGAAAGATCTTCGGAGGGTTGCATGGTCGAACACCTCGTTATATTAAAGAACTTAAGAAGCTGCACTACACCAGCAGGACCGGTCTTCTGATCAGGGTCTGCTGGTGATTGTTTAATCAGGATTCAAGGGAGAGAGAGAGAGAGAGAGGCTTGACTTAATATGACTTAAAGAGGACATATTCTCCCTCTTCTCCACCTTTTCAAACAGTCCCCCTGTGGTCTAAATGAAACATCTGTGCTGTGCTTTGGTCAAAATATAACATGAATCAAGCACCAGAGGAGGTTTGTGACCCTGTATAAACCAGCTCTCTCAGAACGCTCCGTTTTGGTGTGTGTGTCTCTTTAAATGCAATGAGCCCCGCCCCTTGTCCTGGTACACATCACTCCTCTGTAGAGAGAATAAAAATGGCGGACCTGTGCAAAAGTTTTGTTCTAGGCTGGGGGTGGAGTCCATGGGTGGAGATATCAGGGGAGGAGAGGGGACTTTTTTTTTTTAACCAGAATCCCACTGTGACATCACAAGGAGAGCACATTTGAAACAGAGCATTTTTCTCTGTGTTGTAAGACTTATGCAGACCACAAACAAAGGACTGGATGGGTTTATTTCACATTTTGTGGGTCAGTAGACTCTCAGGTTACCCAAATATATGTTCAAACACACTGTAGAAGAGGATTTTTATAATATAATATGTCCCCTTTAATTCTTCTTTGCAGCTCTTCAAGGTTTGAACTCTTTCTTTCTTCCACGAAGGAGCAGATATAGAGGCCTATAACTTAAAAACAGAGAAGTAAAGCCTGAGTATCAGACGGTGTGAACATTATTTCAAGGTCACATATCACGCAAAATCCTCTTCCCCATGTTTTTCTAACTCTAATATGTGTCCCCCGTCCGTCTACAAACCCTCCAACGATGAGAAAAGTCCATCCTGTCTGTCTTCTGCCTGCTCCACTTTTCAGAAAAAGAGGCAGAACTCCCATCACTAGATTCTGTAAACGATCACATTTTTTTCCACATCTGTTTAATTTTGTAGGTTTTATTGTCATTGTAATGTATTTATTACTGAATGGTGATTTAGTGGTGATGACATTTAACACAGCTTCAGTAAAAAACATGAAACTGATGTGCTGCACACAGAGTTTGTTGCTATTGTTTATTTCCAACTCTTGTCCCTATAGTTGGTCCTCTGAGTAAAGAATGTATAAAATATATAACGTAAAACCACATGACACTATATGAGGATACATTAAAACACACAGACACACACACACACCTGAGAAAGCTCCTTATTGAAAATGTCAGCACCGACAGAAAGTCATAGTCTCAGTAGTTTTCATATCTAAACATCTCCCTGCTCATTCATAAACTGTGTTATACCTCCACCGCCTGGGAGAACCACACACACACACACACACACACACACACACACACACACACACACACACACACACACACACACACACACACACACACACACACACACACACACACACACACACACACACACACACACACACACACACACGCTAAACTCGCTTCACATGCAATGACCCCTCTCTGACCACGAGATGGCGTTGTTACCTCTGCTGCAAACAGTCAACAGTTCCATTTCCCTCAGAAGTCTTCACAGGAGAGGGATCCTGTAGCTTTAAGTGGACTCCATGTTTCTTTATTCATAAAGACCTAAAGTTCACATGTAGACACTTTTTCATTAATTTAATATCACTCTACTGCTGCTGTGATTAGTATTGTGTAGTTTGGGTATTCAGTAAGAGAAATAATAGTTACCAAGTCGTTTAAAAAAAGTCTGAAATCAACATTTTTATTTAATGTTAAATGATTCACATTAGGCTCACCTTCTATTTTATTCACACTTTCTATTTCTTTTTTTCTTTTCTTTCTTTATTTAAGGGGGAGGGATGTGTTTTTATTTATTGTTCTTAAAATCAGCTGTCCATTTGAATTTCTCCTGGTTTTGGACTCCTCAGTTTGAGTGTTAAATGTGGATTTCTTATTCAAAGAAGTATCGTCATGAATTCAATGATGCGCAGTGTGCAAATAATTACGGTAACTTTGACAAAGACACAGTGTGACCTTGTTTACGGTTTGTTAACTTAAATACTTGCGGTTGTTATAAGGTTTTTATTTTAATTCTGTTCATCCTTTTTCTTCTATGGTTTCTTATAGCATTTGTAGTTATTAAATCTTGTAGCAAAAACTACAAATCACAGCCTCGTGTATCAACATTTTACTACTTAAGATATAACTATTATCACCAATTTAAATAAACCGAGCAGCACAGTATAAGTAGGCAAAATTGTAATGATGACTATGGTACTGGGCCTTTTGATTTCCTTTGATGGGTCATAAAACAAATGAATTATGTGCGCGCGCTGCACACATCTCAATGATTACATTCAGGGTTTCAGCTTTCCTGATGAAGGTGTGACATCTCTGTAATCAATCAGAGCTCGTTCCAGATGTTTTTATCCTTCACTTACGGCCATCGTGAGACAAACCCATCTGACGCGCCACCAGTGGATGTCGTTGTTCTGCCTGGTGACACCTCACCAACCTCCTTAAGATGAGCTGATCCACGGCTGTGCCAAGCAAGATCCGAGAGAGAGAGAGAGAGAGAGAGAGAGAGAGAGAGGGGGGAAGAGGAGAGAGTGAGAGTGAGAGTGAGAGAGAGAGAGAGATTGTGTAAAGACCGGCAGGAGGAGTGGGACTTGCTATAAGGACACTAGCGACTCTTAAATCCAGCAGCTGCTCTGTTTTTTACGCAGCAGATTTGAAGAAACAAACATCTACACAGGAGGAGCTGGGAGTGAAGGGAAAGCCTCCTGATACATCGCCGCTGTTTCACATCTTCAGGAATCATCCTCAGGTAAAGTGGGTTTCATAGAAATGTGAGAAAAAAAGAAAGTGTTTGTTTGGAAACTAAATGTTCAGATCGCTCATCCATCATCAGCAAACTTATCTGTTTTTTTTTTTTCATCTCCATTCCTCTCCTCCTCCTCAGCGGCAGACTAACTCGGGGGACCACCAGGACCTGCTACCATGACCCGGGCTGTGGATGTTGTGCTCACCGCTTTGCTCGCCGCGTCCCTCTCGTGCCGGTGCGCCCTCGCCGGTTACGGGATCAGCCTGTTCGCGGCGCAGACCTCCCCCCCGGACCCCTGCTACGACGAGCACGGCAACCCGCGGCGCTGCATCCCGGACTTCGTCAACTCCGCCTTCGGCAAGGAGGTGAAGGTGTCCAGCACCTGCGGCAAGACCCCCAGCCGCTACTGCGTGGTGACCTCCGCGGAGAAAGGGGACGAGAGGACCAGGAACTGTCACACCTGCGACGCGTCGGACCCGAGGAAGTACCATCCTCCGGCGTACCTCACGGACCTCAACAACCCGCACAACCTCACGTGCTGGCAGTCGGAGAACTTCATCCAGTACCCGCAGAACGTCACCCTGACTCTGTCCCTGGGGAAGAAGTTCGAGGTGACTTACGTGAGCCTGCAGTTCTGCTCGCCGCGGCCTGAATCCATGGTGATTTATAAGTCCATGGACTACGGGAAAACCTGGGTGCCCTTTCAGTTTTACTCCACGCAGTGCCGGAAGATGTACAACAAACCGAACCGAGCCGCGATCACCAAGCAGAACGAGCAGGAGGCCGTGTGCACGGACTCCCACACCGACATGTACCCTCTGACCGGCGGCCTCATCGCCTTCAGCACGCTGGACGGGAGACCCTCCGCGCACGACTTTGACAACTCCCCGGTGCTGCAGGACTGGGTCACGGCCACCGACATCAAAGTCATCTTCAGCCGGTTGCACACGTTCGGGGACGAGAACGAGGACGACTCGGAGCTGGCCCGGGACTCGTACTTCTACGCCGTGTCCGACCTGCAAGTTGGGGGGAGATGCAAGTGCAACGGCCACGCGTCCCGGTGCGTAAAGGACCGGGACGGGAGTCTGGTGTGCGAGTGCAAACACAACACCGCGGGGCCGGAGTGCGACAGGTGCAAACCTTTCCACTACGACAGACCGTGGCAGAGAGCCACAGCCCGGGAGGCCAACGAGTGCGTGGGTGAGTCCATCTTCAGTGTCCGTCATAGAAAATGATGCTTTTCGCTTTTTGAAGACGAGCTGTCGTCCATGGGAAATATTTATGCAAAAAAAAAGATCGGGAAATTATTAAAATTAGGGACATTTTGTCACGCTAAAATCTGCTTTTTAAATCCTGTTGAAGGAAATAAATAATAATATTAATAATAACCTACTAATTTAAATAAAAATGTTTATATATATATATATTTTAATTCTGCACCTTCAATTAATTAATCCCAAATTCCTTCATCCCCTTTAAACATAAACCACAACAAAGCGACATTTTTTCCACTATTTTTTTCCCGAGCATTAAATTGCGTGGCAGCCACATGCAACACGTAAATGTAATTTGACAGTCCATTTAGCTTGTTGGAGGCCACGATGGAGCTCTGAAACCACCTCAAACGGAACCACAGAGCCAAACATGCAGAGTCAGGAACGATGCTTTTCATTTACGAGAGGAATCCAGAACCAATCTCTCTCCACAGCGATTATTAAACACACATTAGTATTTATTATTACCGTTACTTAATTAATGTACAAAATCAAGTAAATACATCACAGTTTAAAATGTTTAAAATGTATCCCTCACGTGCTGATTATTTGGTATTTTAGCGCCAAAACGTAAATGAAAATTAACGCAGTTCAGCTCTTGTTTTAATTTATATTAAGGCTTCAGTTTAAGTGCATTTAAAGAAAAAACTACGACAGTGAGAATCTCTTAAATTGAGATATTTTTCTAATTATTTTAACTACTAATTAATATAAAGACAAACCGGAAAACCAGCAGAGAACATGGTGTTTAAATGTTTCTCTAAGAAAGCAGGTGCCACATGATCAAATGGATTAAAGCCACAGGACTTCAATAAGATAAGAAAAACATCACTGATCCTCAGTGGAGACATTCAAGTGTTGCAGCAGTAAAAAGAGTAGAAGAAGAGTGTGCAAATAAAATGAGAATATATAGGAATCAAATATAAATAAAGATAAAGGTACAATGTTTTTACAATTATTAACTTGGAGCTGGTGTCCTTAAAAGTTTTTAAATCTAAAATGAAAGACCTGGAAGCAGACTCTTTAGGATGTCGATGTTTTGAGTTCGGCTCCTTGGACTACTCACTCCCAGATTTGACTCATAGATGTTTCTATTTTTTTTAGAGTTTTTGTAAAATTGTCTCTTTGTATTTCCGTCTGTAACTTTGAGTTTTTGCTGCTGCCTGTCTCGGTCAGGTCTCCCTTGAAAAAGAGGGTTCTTAATCACAATGGGACCAACCTGGTTAAATAAAAAATAAATAAACTATACACCAATTAAGATCCAAACCACAAATTAAAAACTGTACAGGACATTGAGACATGATCACGGCCGTAAGCAGCTAGGAGGTCAATGAGGTCTGGACCACTCTGATCATTCACTGTCCAAACAGGAAGTAAATGTGTGTGAGTTTGTGTCGGTCAGGTGTCTAAGCTTGAGTTGAATTAGAAGCATTTGGGCATGAATGTAGCCAGCCTGGAAAAGCCTTGAATAAGACACATCAATTGTCTAAACCCTGGTTTGGGCCCTGGACATAATTAAAGTGACAGAGCTGAGATAAGGTGACACAAGTGAGACTTAAATATCAAAATAAACACCCAGCAGGTAATATGACATCAGTCAGTTTGGACCTTGGTGGTGTGTGTGTGTTTGGAGAGTCGGGGTTGTGTGTTTGATGACGGCTGAGTGACCGTGTAGAGGAACAATAACTGTTTGAGTTTGTGTGGTGGTTCTTGAGGTGACAGGCAATCAAGACGCCCAGAGGTTGTGAGAGAAGTCTGAAAATATTACAAATGTTTGAAATGACTCTGTGGTTCTTTTAAAGTAGAGTGAGCATTAAGATGTGTTAATTTTCCTAAATGTGCTTTGAGTTTTAATGCTCGTTGATTTTTAACACTTCGATGTAAAAGTGAGACAGAAATGACCCTGTGAGGTGGATTTCTTTCAATATTTGTATTTTTTCTAGTAAATTTGCAACATGAAAAAGTGAGAAATGAAAAATAATTCAAGCTGGAAGTCTTCAAGTGTGGACAAAATTATAATACTGAGAACACTACACAGTGGAAATTGTTAATCAGGGATGAGAGAAACTGTTGATTCTAACTCGGGTTCATTTTTGACCCGCTTATGAAGAGTGGAGGGTCCGATCACTTTGTGCCATCTATAAGGGTGAAAACTTCCTGAACCTGGATCTGTTTGGAGATGTTTTGGAGCTTCCCTCCCAAAAATATAATTGAAATTTAAACAGAATGATTTGATCTTCTATAAATTGTTTAAACTGTGAAGAATGCAGAAAAACACTGGATGTTGGTGGGTGTCTCGTCGTGCACATCAGTGAGGAGGAGACGCAGAAAGATGTTGTTGATTGAAACTTAAAACGTCAGAGAGAGAGAGAGACTCCACACACCCAAACGTTCCCCCTCTCTGCAGGGGAACGAGTGTGTGACACATGTCAGCCTCTCTGACATGCAGCAGCTGTTTGAAAGCTTTTTTTTGTCCGCTTTGTGGTGTTTTTTTCTTCTTCTTTGTGGAAAGCTTCGGACGTTTTCTCACTGCTAGTTAACAGGTGTTACTAAATCAACACGTTCAGCTCTGTGGAAATCTCTCTCTGCTTTCTGTGACTCCTGAAACACTCGTGATGAGTTGGAGACAGAAATGACATTTTCTTGTTTTTTCATGCAAGTGACAACTTCAGTCTGAAGGTTTAATCTTCCCTTTATGACATCGGCCTTTATACTTCCTTTTCCTTGTAGTAAAAACTGTTTTTTTTCACATGCAGAGAGAGTCATGCCAAATGTTTTTCAGACCTGGAAGCAGATTCTTTAGGATGTCGATGCAGACTCCCAGATTTGACTCATAGATGTTTTTTTATCTTTTAATGAAGAATTGAGTGTTTTTGTAAATTGTACTTTGTCTCTCTTTGTGCCTCCATCTGTAACTTTGAGTTTTTGTTGCTGACTGTCTCGGCCAGGTCTCCCTTGAAAAAGAGGTTTCTCAATCTCGATGGAACAAACCTGGTTAAATAAAAAATATAAAATTAAAGAAGTTCTGCAGCGAGAATCCCTGTTTTGATAAATTTCTGATCTAATTAAAAAGTAGAGATTTATTTTGAATTTGATATTGAAATTGTGTGATGCATGTGTGGAAACTACAAAAAAACAGTTAAGGCTCAACTCCCTAAAATCCTACAAATTAAATGTTTCCTCTATTTAATTCCTAAGAAATGTAATTGTTTTTAAAGAGCACATGTATAATAAGTAGGGCTGTCAAACAATTCCATTTTTCATACTGCATGTTTAAATTCCATTATTTCACATTTAAAAATAATAAAATGTTAGGCTTTTATTTTGAAATGTGTTTCCCGCTGAGAGTACTTTCCTCACTGTTTGAATTCAACCATGCTTTTATTTTGATATGTTTGTACTGTCTTAATCTGAGAGTACTTTCCTCGCTGAATTCAACCGTGCTTTTATTCTGAAATATAGATATGTAGATGGAAGTTCAGGACATGAACTTAAGCCCAGAAACAGGAAGTGGTTAGCGATTCTAAACTGACGTCAAACAGCTCAAAGGAACGGTAACAAAGGTCAATGTGTGATGTCATGAGGTCAATGTGTGATGTCTTGAGGTGGATATGACTTTGGACTCGTCAGCTGAGCTCTCTGAGAGTTTGTTAAACACATCACTGAGACTACAGGGAGACACTGAGGACGACTATCTACGGAGAGCCTGAAGGGACAAAACAGCATGAGATTTTCATCATTTTAGAAATTTATGAATGAGTTCAAACAAATTTAAAATCTTGCAGAGAGGAAGAAACCATTCTGCTGTGAAGGCGGTTAATGAAAAAAAAGAGATGAGGTGTGTTGGATGAGTTTGTAGCGCACAGAAATCTGAGGGTGTTGTGGTTGCGATCGTGTTTTCGTCCGGAGGACTGAGGGTCCGTCGTTCGATGCAGTAACCACTGAAGGTCTGGAGCGTTTCAGTCCTCTGAGTGTGTGTGTGTGTGTGTGTGTGTGTGTGTGTGTGTGTGTTTGACTCGACTGTAAGTGCACTCTGATGATTACCTCCATCAGGACCTCAGAGGACACTCATATCCTCCTGATGTTCTGGATGCATCCTGGCCTGTCAGAGCCGCTCCTCCACACTCGTCTCTCAGAGTGAGGAAGGTGAAACTGTGTCAGCTAATTGCTGCGTTGATGAGAACCGGCTGGTGTCAGAGAGGCCCCCCCCCTCCACCCCCCGGAGATAAATTCTTCCAATGCTAATGTACTGTAAAAGTAATTCTGTTTTCATCCTCCAGTTCTCACATTTGTGCAGTTTACTTGACGTGTTGAGTGAAAAAAACAAAAAAGCAGAAGAAGAAGAAGAAGAAGAAGAGAAGGTGTCTTGAATAATTCAGGGAGATTAGAAAGCGAAGCTCGGAGGCATGCAGAATGAGGGGACCGGCTCTGCAGAGAGGAGAGAGAGGAGCAGGGCCCGAGGGAGGGGCGGCGGGGGGACGACAATGGGGAAAATGAAAGAGATGTAAGGAAGAGAGAGAAGGGGGGGGGGGAGTGGGGGTGGGGGGGGGGGGGGGGGGGGGGGGTGAGAAAAATGTGTGAAGGAGAGGAGCACGGAAATAAAGGTGACACTTCCATGGCCTGTGGGCCAGCAGGCGCCTCTGAGTGTAAGAGCTGCCGGGACAGGAAGATACTTTTTTCTTTGCCTTCCATCCACTTTAAAAAAAAAAATCACAGTTGTGTTTGTGCACTAATTCTGTAAGTTCAGTGAAACCACAGTAAGCGGCTCTGCTCTCGGGTTTGTGTTATTACTCCTTTACGTCTGTTTGCACACGAGGAGTCTTCTCCTCCTAAAGCAGCTGGAGGATTTCTGCCTGTGAAATCACAAACCAATCAGATGTGCTGACAGGAGCGCAGAGAAGGTCGCATTGGGGATTTGACGCCCGTAAGAATAATTGTAAAAAGTAGTTGTTTTTGTGCATGTGAAAATATGGAAGTGTATTCACCTTGAAACATTCAGTGCAGTGTTTCCCCTGTAGGTTCGAGTTGTAGCAGCGGAGGTGAAGTGGAATGATTTTTTAATTGCGTGCAATGAAAAAAAAAAAACTGTTGAAAAGAATTACTCACATTTATTGGACAAAATAATCAACCAACATACCACCCTATTGTCATAACCTGGCTTGTGGGAAACGGCAAAAGACGGGAGGAGTCAGAAATGTACCAAAGAAAATGAATAATTAATTTAGAAAAACGATGGTCACATTTGAGTCTGTAGCTCAAATTGATATCATTTCAGTTTCTAAGGAGGTAAGCTGGAGCCAAGCAGCGGTGCACCTCCTATGCTGCTAGATGCATGTAGGGGGAAACACTGCAGTGATGCTGGAACTACAGTAGCGGTGCTTTCACACATGCTCAAAACTCCAGGAAAGTTTTTGAAGTTTTTCAGAGGTGAGCTGAATGTCTGAACACAAACTGCAGAAAATTTCCCCCCCAACTCCACTCAGTCTTTATCCGTACGACCTCCGGGTGAATTTGAAGTCGGCGTGAGAACTGTGAGGTGCATGTGTGATCAAACATCAGGAAGATCTCAGGATCAGTCCTCCTTGAATTTAAAAAAAAAAAAGTTCAGTATTAAAGTTCTGCAACGTTCTCTGCTTGTTTTGTGTACAGGAAACCATGGCAACTAAAACGTTGGATTTGGAGCTGATGAATAGCGTTCTAGCGTTTTTTATTTCCTTCTGCAGAGTTTTGAATATGGCGGCGATACCAGAAAGGTTGTAAATGCTGGAAATAAGATGCTACACCCGGGGGACCAATCACAGGGCTTGGGGGTTGCATCATTTCGACCTGTGGATACATATTTGAGGAGCGGGGTCCGGGGTGATGCACCGTAGATTCAGTGCACTTTTCATTCCAGATACTAAGCCAGTTTTTGAACAGAGATGCTCTGCAGGCCTTCCCCTGGATGTTTCCTTGCTGTCATGTCGGTTTGGTACCTTTCAGACGTGGCTGATGGTCTGCTTAATGTTTCAAAGACTTTCGTCGGTCTCTCATAAAAACCGACATCTTCAAAGCTGCAGGCGGGAAGCATTGTTAGTCTCGCTTCCAGCCAACGAAGCCGGGAAAAGAAAGAAACTCTCTGTCTTACTATTCCTCACCTTTGCTTCACACACGCACACACACACATACACACTCTTCTTCTGCAGGTCTTTGGTCGCTCGTTCAAACGGGAGGAGAATGGCCTCCCTCTCTCTCTCTCTCTCTCTCTCTCTCTCTCTCTCTCTCTTATCACTGTTTATGACTCGTTTTGTAAACCGATGTTAAAAGACGCTCATGCTGCAGACGACTGGCTCGGCCTTCTGTTTTACATTTTTGTGGACCTGTTGTATCTCTCAAACAGACAGACACATGGCCGCCGAGCCAGCACACACTGTAAGCAAGGCGGACGCTTGGGTACATCAAGTGCTGCAACCAAAGACAGGGAACACACACACACACACACACACACACACACACACACAAGCATGCAGAAAGAACCAGTAATAATGCAATTATTGATCAACCTCCGAGGAGATAATTGAGCAGGAAATGCTGCAGCTCTGTCAGATTGTTGATACATCGTCTGTCATCTTTTGAGCTTCTAGGTGAGGCTGTGTGCAGCATTACAATGTCTGCCTTATGAACTGACAAAAGATTTAGCAGCTACGTCTGTTTAAGTCAAGCGGCAACCTCAGGTGCAAAAAAAAATGAAGACGATGCGGAAGTGCAAAATCCTGCAGTTCCTCGAGTGTCCACTAGAGGCTGGCTGCAGGAACACAGGAAGTCACATACACACCCATTTAAAAACTGCATAAATTAACATGTTTACAGCCCGGTTAAAAGACCAAATAAGTCTGATTAGTTATTGTCATCATGGGCACACACTGTACGGGGGGTGATTTTTTTTTATAATGAATCTGTTTCGATTTTATGAACGATACGTGTTATCAGGTGTGTAGCTGACTTGAGTGACAGGTGGGCGCAATGTAAAGAGAGTTAAAACCCGCCTCAGCTCCAGCTCTCAGCCTGTGGTTAAAGTTAGGCTGAGACAGGATTTCCAGCACGGCGGCTGCTGCTGATGAGCCTCCAGAGCCCCCTGCAGGAACAGATGGGTGACATCACTCAGACTTCAAACATTAATATTTACAGTCTATGATTAAAGTTGATCCATTCTGTTCCTTGCTCTTCTATCAGCTTTTTGGGGACTGGAAAAAGCCAACAGGTTTTGGCTTTTTCTGGTTCCAGACTCATCGAAGTATTTGCATTCAACACTTCTGTAGGAGACCAAACGCTCCTGAGAAGGAGAGCGCTCATATTTGCAATAATGTAGTCTCTGCAGAAACACATGATGCAGATTCTGCAGAGTATGTCGAACCATGGAGGATCTTGAAGCTATTAATGTCTTTCTGTTTTTTGGCTGCAGCGGCCCCCCCCTCTTTTTTTTTTTTTGGAGCTGGAATTTTTTTGGAGCAGGTCGTTCGCTTGTCATGTGGCCTGTTCAAGAAATAATTACATTTTGATGGAACTCCACTTCTTGCACAGATAACACGCCCTGACAGGCCGTTTGAAGAGAAGAAATGAAGTTTATACAGAGCCGGGTTTGGGAATAATATACAGATTGGACAGGCTGTTAGCACACAGAGCATCAGTGAGAACGTGTTTGTGTGCTGAGAGAACTTACAAGGAAGGCTGCCACTAATCATAAAAAGTGAAAATGAAATCCACAACACATCTGTAAGTGTGTCTTACTGGAGTTATATCTGCATGTAGCTTTGTATTAGTCTCAAGTGGGAGAAAAAAAAAAAAGAAAGATGGTTTTTATTGCGGTGCGTTTTTTACTGCCTTTGACAAAGCCCAGGTCGCTCTGCTTTGGGGGTGAAGGAATGTGTTCACTTGTCAGAAAAAGACAAAACCTGCTCTGAAATTTCACAGCCTCTGTGTCTTTTGTTGAATTTCAGGCTCCTTTGGGGCAAAGTGAACATTTCTGCGGCCGCGGTTTTTGTTTCATTGCTTTGGCTTCAGCGCTTAATGCAACACAGACCGCGCTCGCAGTGTGAGCCTGCGTCTTCCTGTGTGTGTGTGTGTAAGTGTGAGAGGGGCGGGCGTGCATGCTCGCACCAGAAATGGAACCTCGACCTTGCTTTTTTTTTGAGAAACGGTTTGGTCGGAAGCCATAGTGACTCTAAAAAGGAAAGACGTGTTGTGTTGCTCTGTTGGCTTCTGGCCTGCACTCACTTCCTCTCGTCACCGTCGCTGGTGCTTGAACTCACCGTGGACTGTGGTCCGGTTTATCACAACATCCATCCAGGCCCGGAGTGTCGAGCTGTCACCGTCGTTATTATTATTCCTCATTCTGCTTTTTTTTCATTTTGATCAGAAAATATCTCTGCTGCACACCTGAGGGTTTAAAAACTCTTTCCATCACTCGTCCAGCAGCTGGTCGATAATTGGTCCGGCTTACCAGATCCCAAAGCGCCTCTTTTCCCCTCAGCACAGACCCCTCACTCATTCAGCATCAGCTGCAGGAGTATAGCTCACTTCCTCACTTTGTTTTGACGCTGTCAGGTAGAGCCCCCCCCCCAGAGGGAAATCTTGGCGCAGCGCTCACCGAAGATTTTCAAGCGATTTTCTGATGAATCTTTCTCAAAACCACAGACATGAAGTAGGTTTTTCTTTAACAGCGACGACAGCTGTTTCATTATTTTCGTTGGAAAGGCGTGCTCTTTGACAGCGCCGAGAGCTCGATCGTGGCTGCTTTACTAAAAGTGAAATGCATGATTACAAATTCAACCAAAACGGTGTTCAAACATGACCAGGACGGCTCCCAAAACATGTGATAGAGGGAGACTAGCGGGTGCAGAAAGAGGTGTTTGAAGGACATGAGGGATGAAGGAAACTCCACACACTAAACACACACACACTAACATACACACACACACACACACACACACACACACACACACACACACACACACACACACACAAAAGACTCCTGAACATTTCTAGACAATTTCAGGACAGCGTCTCAGCTTGCAGGACATGACGTAGAAAAAAGGACGCTGTGGTTAGCTGACAGTTTTTGCACAACTTTGTGGACAAATCAATAATATGTTTTCAAAGCGTCAGAAAGAACGAGCAGAAAAGTGATCAAAAGATTCAGCCGCTCACTGGTCGTCACGATCTTGATCTTACTGGCTGCACGGGGGAATTTTCCTGAATATTTCCTGCAGCATTCCTAAATCTGCTCAACCCAACTTCATACAGAAATCTTCCCGGGGGTGCTGGCAGGGGGAAGGGTCTGGGCAACTGTGTCCTGATGTTCAAAGTGTTTGTTTTTTTTGTTCCAAACCACATCGTGTACAACAGGTTCAGTTTTTTGGGGGGGAATGCTGCTCCGAGTGTTACGATGTTGTAAGCAGAAAAGGGTATGAAGCTGTTTCATTTATCGCAGCTGTCGCTCTCTGGTCGTGTGATATAAACGCCGTCACTTCCTCTCGCTTGCCTGAAGTGAATTTTCCTCACCCGACTTAGGAAGGGAAACGTCTGAGGAGAGTTGGGGTGGAAAAAGTGGCGTTTTGCATCCACGCACGCAGCTCACCAGAAGTGTTTCAGTGCATGTGTGAAAACACCGATACATCGTGCTGACATGGTACATCATCTCCTCACCTTTTAATTCCTGCAGCGACCGACACACACACGATGCTGTTGATACCTGCCTCCGCTGTCTGCCAGTCACCTGTTTATATTTCTGTCTTCCTGTGTGACTGTTTCCATGTGTCTGTCTTCTCTGCCCATGCTTTGACATTGTGCAGTGTATTTATTTCTGTGTGTGAGAGAGAGAGAGAGAGAGAGAGAGAGAGAGAGAGAGAGAGAGAGAGAGAGAGAGAGATTGTGCAACATGTGTGTGAGTATGTCTCTTAGTCTGCGCTGTCTGCCAGTGGGTGTTTACACCAGCAGTAATTCTGTCAAGGATGTGAGCAGCTATTTAGCGCCTGAGGAGACGTCGGTTAATGAATTAATTGGTGACTTGATGCCATAGTGAAAGCTCGTCTCAGCCGAGGGAGGATCTGTGTGTGTGTGTTGTGGGTTTGGCAGAAACCGCTGGATGTGTGAGTGTGTGTGTGTGTGTGTGTGTGTGTGTGTGTGTGTGTGAGTGTGTGAGGGAGAGAATGAGGGAGATCGAGGAGGGAGACGGAGGTGTTTGTGTGTAATGGAAAGGTTTGGTTCCAACAGGTACCAGATGATTTAAGGATAATCAAAACCAACAGCAGACAACGTGTGATCACACATTTGACACATGACTCTCCAGTGCCTCGCTCGCTCGCTCGCTCATCGACCCCTAAAGCTCTCTCCTTTATATCAAGCGAGCGCACACACACACTCTCACACACGGGGTTGACGGTCACACACGCTGATCAGGCGGGACACAGTCTGTGCAAATTTACTGGAAATGAATTAATAGTAGGAAATGGTCTGACATTGTTTCGGCTCCCTGTCTCTGATTTGAGGATGAGTTGTAAAAAAAAAAAAAAAAAAAAAAAAGGAACCTCTTTGTTCTTCTTTTATTAGGTTTAGCTGGATAGCTAACAAACAGCTGGACACAATCTGCACAACAAACAACATGCAGAGTGGTACTCATTATTACAATAAATGAGAAAGAGGCTGTGATTTATTCTCAGAGGAACTGTTATGACAACTCAAATGTTGTCTTCATTTTGAGGCACAAAGAACAGTTTTGCAATCACTGTTTGAGGAAAAGAAGAGAGCACTTTGCCTTGAAATGCACCGAAGGTAAAAAAAAAAAAAAAATGAACTGGTTTAAGTGGTCAAACTGGGAAGTTAGTCAGGGAGGATGCTGCTGAGATAACTCACACTGCAGCTCTTTCATCTCTTTAAAAATAGTGTTTCAGGAAATTCAGTTTGGTGTGCTTTGGCACCCGGGTGGTAAAACGCACAGTGATGTCATGGCGCCCCCTCACAGACGACGTGCATTTGTTGACCAGCAGAGGAGCGGTGTTAGAGCGACCCATGTCGACTGACAAGGTTCAGTAATATCTACAATTCTACAATTCACTCAGCAGACGCTTTTATCCAAAGCGACGTACATCAGAGAGTAAGTACAACACAAGCAAGGATCTAGAAAAAAGGGAACAATGTCAGTAAGAGCAAACGATCAGCTTTGAGTCTGATTGGACACACAGGTGCTGACAGGAAGTGACCAGAGGCAAAGCACAACATTGAGGGCAGTTCTTGAGAGCTCTAATCAGTATAGAAACCATCTTATAAGTCGTCGTTATCAAACAAAAACCATCGTCATTACCATCATCATCATCAATAATATGGAGACCATCATCATTAAGTTAGTAGGTATTCATGAAAGAGCTGGCTCTTTAGCTTTTTCTTAAAGGTGCAGAGGGACTCTGCAGATCACATGGAGTTTGGAAGTTCATTCCACCACCGGGGGGCGACAGAGGAGAAGAGTCTAGTTAGCGTCTTAGGACCCTGTTGTGAAGGTTGGATCAACGGATTCTTTGCATATTTGACTCTGCTAGCGTCTTCAGCCCGCTGTAGAGACAACTTTTAGGCCTAATGGATTTATTGATTTAGACGACTTTCTGCCCCCCTTAAAGCTGCTAAACAAGAGACAACCATGATACAGATAACGATACAGCCTAACGTTATGTCTCAATCTGTCATGAATCAAATCTGCAGGGATGTACACTCTGCTTCATCCGTCACCGTCCTCTTCCTCGAAGTCTCAGCCGTTGTAACAAACAGAACAGAGACGGGCTAACCAGCTAGCGCCTGTAAGAGAGGGAGATGCTCTTCTGCCTGTCGAAAAGTTGTTGCACTATTAGAAACGACTATTTTAAGGTTGAAAAAGTTACACATTGTTGTTTTAACAGGGGTGGGAAGTACCGCCTCTAACTGGCGCTGTTAAAAAGGCTACAGGGATTAGTTTGTGTTACGCTGGTAGCAGCTAGCATAGCCTCAGCAAAGACGGGGAAAACTGGATTCTGAGATTGGTGGAGCACACTTATTTCTAACCCCACACACACACACACACACGCACACACACACACTCGGACTGCTTTGTTTGCAGACTTTGTTTTTTGAGCCCAACGTATAAGCTGACTCAAGTGACATCACCTGAGGTGGATTTTCAGATTTCATGCAGCCTCCTCCTGGATCACAAACAAAAGCAGACAACTTTTTTTTCCCCACATAAAATCAATCAGTGGATTTCCCCTTTTTTCAGCACGCCAGTTTATGCACGGGCCAGCGTCGGCAATTCATGCCGTCACCAGGTCTGAAACACACCGTGGTAGCACGCCGCTGATTCATTCATTGGCGTCACCCGAGACAGACCAGAGCGGTCTCAAGTTGTTAACAGGGGGTCATAAAGCGCCCAGTAAACAGAGCACAAAAACAAACTGAGTGAGTGTCTGTGAGAGGGGCCTGGCTCTGTGTGTGTGTGTGTGTGTGTGTGTGTGTGTGTGTGTGTGTGTGTGTGTGTCTGTGTGTGTGTGTGTGTGTGTGTGTGTGTGTGCGCGTGTGTGTGTGTGTGTGTGTGTGTGTGTCTGTGTGTGTGCGTAAAATGTGAGACCTGATCCCGAAAAAAAGCATGGGCCAGCAGCGCTGCAGAAAATCACCACAGCGATGACCTCAGCAGGCTCTGTGTGGCAGCAGGTTAACCGAGAGAAGGGGGCGAGGGGTTTGTGGCCAAATCAAATATATAATGTGTGGCCTGGTGGCATCGACGGAGAGCGAAGGGAAAAGGAAGCGAGAAAGTCTCCTTCACTGTGCCCTGGGCTGTGCCTTGCAGGGATTAGCTAATGCATAAAGAACGAGTGTAGTGAAAGTAATACATATATATATATATATATATATATATGCACGCTGCATTCCTCCAGTTTGAAGAAACACGTCAACAACAAGCAGCATGTGTTGCTTCATTAGGCCACAATTACCCGAGTCTGTTCACACTTTAAAATGAAAAGCACTTGGCACGGCTTGTTACAACTCCTCCACAAATCTCCTTGTTGCTGATGGAGCCTCGAACAGCGTCAACAACAACAATAAAAAACAGATACTCGCTCATGCCTGAGTGTGAGTGTGTGTGTGTGTGTGTGTGTGTGTGTGTGTGTGTGTGTGTGAGTGTGTGTGTGTGTGTGTGTGTGTGGGAGAGAGAGAGAGAAATAAAAGAGAAGGAGGCTTTTGTGTTTGCAGCAGCTCAGCGTTTGATTCAAGGTGAAAAGTCCTGGCACAAACTTCTCTGGCAAGCAGTCGCGCCTCTCGCCGACAGGACCACCTAGCGCGAGCCGAGCGTTGAGCACATCAGGGCCCTGAAAACGGGGGGGGGGGTCCTTAACGCGCCGCATGCAGCTCAAGATGATTAACGGCTGGACGCAGCTTCACCATGACACAGCAGCAGCACTGTGGTGTGTGTACTGTAGAGCGGGGAGAGATTTGGGAGCGCCCCCCCCCCCGCTGTTACACCGACACATACTGCTGCTGTCGTAGGAGTGAAGTGCAAACAGCTGGATTCCTTTGTGTGTGAGCGGGTAAAGCGTCTGCAGCGCGTAATTATGATGTCCCAACTTTAAGTCACAAAAGGCTGCTATGTTTCAGTTTGACTTTTACTGAGCATGCAAGGGTTAATTTGTTCTTTTTATGGATAATGGGGCTTTATTCCGACTCTCTCTCTCACACACACACGCACACGCACACACACACACACACACACACACACACACACACACACACACACACACACACAAAAGCACCTGTGACAGATCAAGCAGAGTCAAACAATTTCATCGTGCGTCAAACATGCCGCTTCAGACTTTCCCTGGAATTCCTTCTATGCTTGTGTGACTGTGTGTGTGTGTGTGTGTGTGTGTGTGTGTGTGTGTGTGTGTGTGTGTGTTGAATAGCTGGCGGTGATTTATCACCAATGTCTTTGTCTTTCCCATATAAGTCATGGTGCAGGCTGTGTGTGTCTGTTTGTGTGTGTGTGTGTGGCAGCCTGCAGGTCACCAGAGGTTTGTTGCACTCGGTCGTCATGGATGCCTGCGAGTCACAGTCTTGTTTGTGTGTGTGTATGTGTGTGTGTGACTGTGTGTGTGGCCCTTTGATTGTCTATACAAGCAGCAGCAATACAGGCAGCTAAGAGTCATACATCAGCCTTTTTTTATCTCCGACGGTGTCAGCCTGTTGTCGCACCAAACAAAGTGCTAAAGAAAGTTGTGTGTTTGCAGGCAGCAGCCCGACATGGCTGCACAAAGAGACCTCAGTCAGCAGAGGTCAGCACAAAGTAGACACATTTACAATCAAGTTAAAGAAAGAACAATTTGTCGACTAATTTAAAGTGAAGACGTTTAATCGCTTGCTGCTGGAAAATCTGTATTTGATGCGTTCCCACTCTAGTGAAATTCTATCTATCGTATATTTGATGCGACTGCAAAAACTCTCCAGCATCTATGTTGTATGCACATCATAACTTCCCCGCCTTTAAGGACGGTGACATCGTCGTTCTGTTGCAGTGAGGATTTCTGTTGTCTCGTTTTTTGTTTGCCTGTTGTGTGAAGTGGAATGCAGACTTCTGGGAGTTAGATTATAGGGTAAATTTGCAGGGTCATCTCAATTTGCAGGGGGGTTATCCCGGGTTAATCCATCACTCATTAGCTCCTACGAGATAACACACACACACACACACACACACACACGGTGGGGTGAGGGGCTGCGAGTCAACACTTTCTCTCTCAAGCCTTTTTTTTTAACACATTCACTCCTGAAAACGTCTAGAAAGTTTTCCAGCATCCTGCCCCTGAAATCCTTAAGTTCATATTCACACACGTCCATCACAGAGTAAGGTTTTCTCAAGAGGCGAGACATGACGTTAAAATCCAAGATGGCGAAAAAGCGACACTATAATGACCGTTTTTTGCCTTTACATCAAGGCTACATGTAGTCGAGTGGACCAAATGAGTGGAGAATACCGTCAGACGAGCTGGAGAAAGAGAGAAGCAGCTTCTTAATTCATACAAATGTTGTGCCCACTGTCGTGTGATATGAAGGTTATCAGCCCCGCTCACTCCTGGTGAACTTTCCTGACTTTTACCTTCTGTGTTCACACGCCTGCTCACCTCGACGTCATGCTGAAGTTATACGAGGGAGCTGACAGGAAAAAGTTGTGGCAAAGTCTGGGTGAAAAACTTGTTCCTCGACTGTTGCCACGACTGTATTTTTAACTGTAATTTACCGTTAAATTGAAGGAGTTTCAATAAAGTACCGTATTACAGTTTTACTGTGTTTATTACTGAGATAGACTATAAAGGTTAATAATATAACTGTTATTTTTACAGCAAATAACCGTATAAAGGTTAATAATATATATATATTATTTTCATAGTAATTTACCGTAAACAAAAAACAGTTGTCTACCGTAAAATTTACGGTTGCCCAAACAATATACCGTAATGTTTTATACATGTCACCGACTGGCAGTATTTTACCGTTTTTTTTTTGCAGTGTAGCGTTCAGAAGTGCAGCTTCCTCCTGAAAATTCTAGGAAATCTTCAGGAGTTAGAATGGTCTCACTTCAGAGAAGACAAAATGAAAGAGATGGAGATCACCCATTAGAATACAAGATATCTTTTGTCTGAATTAACCTCTTCTTCACGCTCACTTTGCTCCCTACTACAAAAGAGAAAACTGGTGCGCACACATCCAGGCTGAATGGATAAAGTTGCAGGACCAGAAATGTTCTCACTGCAGGAAAACAGGGGAAAAGGTCTGCATGGTGTTCAGCTCCCAAGGGGCAGTTTTCTTTAACCAGGGCAATGTTTCCTTTTACAAGATGTTACTCAGGCCGGATGAAGATCTTGTAGATTAAGACGTCGCCCTGGGCAAATAAATAAGGCTCGTTGTCCAGCAGGGAGCAGAGATAACCGTGTACAGCTGGTTTGAATCCTCTGAAGAAGGAGAGAGAAAGAGATCCATGTTGTTTTCAAACAATTTCCCAAACTTTTCTGGGTGAGCTGCATGTGTGAATGCAACTCCCACTTCTTATTTTCCCCACAGGCCCCGGGGTTAAACGTCCTCGTGAAGGTTGATGAGCCGATGTGTGAACGCAGCAGGTAGTTTTCACATAAATTAACCGTGGGCGATCAAGCTGGTATGATGACGTTTATATCACAGTGAGCTGACGTGAAGCTGCCTCATACTCTTTACTGCTCGCTGATAAGTTCTTTTCCTCTGTTTGGTTGATAAACATGTAGCTCTGATATAAAGGAGAAACTGTCCTAATAGATTCTGACTCTGCAGCTTCATCTGCCATCTTGAATTTCCACAGCATCTTTGTCCCCCCCCCCCCCCCGTTAGGGGAAACGGCCTGTCCTGAAATATTCTAGAAATGTTTGTGAAAACAGCAAATTATCTCCTTTCAAATCAGACAAAACTAAAAAAAAGTGGTCTCTCTTTTCCCTCCTTTTTTAACCCCGACCCCATCCACGTTTTCCTCCGCTACAAATCAGCCGATGAAGTAAGCTCGGTGTCCGGCTGAGAGCGGAGAGAAGCTTGTATAAGAGCTGATTTAACTCCTCTGTAGAGGGCCCATTATGGAGAGAGAGGGGGAGAGAGAGAGAGAGAGAGAGAGAGAGAGAGAGAGAGAGAGAGGGGCTTTTGACTCGCCGTGCTACCATTGAGAGCTATTTAAAGAGCTTCCACTCCTGCTGCTGCAGGATGAGGGGTAACCTCTGAAAGTGTGTGTTTGTGTATGTAAAAGGGGGGTCCTGAGCAGCTGAGGGGACCCCCTCCTCCAGCAGAATAAGTCATCAGGTTCCCACGTGCACCCCCCCCTCCTCCCCCCCTCCTTCCTTCTTCTAATAACAAAGAGCCCACATCCCTGCAGGATGACAAAGCAAACAAATGGGCCTAATTACGGGGACTCGATAAGGAAATTATAAGGAAATTGAGTCATTAATGGTAATATTTGTGTTATGAGATGATAGTTCATGGTTAAAAAAAATTCATTTCCAAAAAAGGGGGCCCCCTCTGTGTTTTCTCTGAAGCTCAGACCTGGACCTGTTTGACACGGGCAGAAAAAATCTTGGCCCCGGGTCTCGTTTTCTCTCCGTCTACCTCCTTGCTCTCTAACCTCCAGAGACACTTGCAGATACGGAAATGATTATGTAGCAGCTCTCTCCGTAGATATCCAGATGTCCATCTGATAAAATGTAAACCCGGAGAATGCATTTCACTTTCTCTCCCCCCCCCCCCCCACCCCTCCTCGTCTCTTCCAGCTCTCCTGCCTTGTTTGGGTTGTATTTTTCTCGTCGTATTTTCTCTACTGTGTGTACAGCCAGGACAGGTCGTTGGCTGGAGATGAAAGTTGAGGTCGAAGCACATAGCCGGTCGGAGACGACTCGGAGACTGTCTCCCAGAGGCTCCTGGGAAGGCAGAAAAGGGAAGATGGATGGACAGAGATGGAGCCCATCCAGAGGTGGTGCCCCTCATAAGTTAGGCTTACACTTCTTCTCTGACTTCAACATTCATCTTGTACACAAAAGGCTTCACTTGTTGTAAATACTTGGAGACTTGCCATAAAATTGAGTGTATGAGACACTTCAATTCCCATTTTCATCTAAAAAGTTTGTTTTACCGATTTACTGGTGCTACCACTACATCAGTGTAACATGCTGACCCGTGCACCATCATGTCCTCGAGTGCAGCCCCAACCATCACCCCACTGCCTCTGACTTTACCAAATTAAAAATGCACCCACATTCATTGTTTTGGCTGTGCAAAGTGTGTTGGGATACATTTGCATACCAGGCTGACGGTGGCACTTTTTGTCCTGTACAGCTTCCCTCCTTCATGAGGTCATAATCCTGCGTTTAGATCGGTGGTAAACTGTAAAGTAAAAATACACCTTGTGAACGGTTGTGTGATTGAAAAGACTCCAGGCGGGGGGACGCAGCGTGACTCTCTGCAAACTGTTCACAGAGCGCGGGTTCTTCATACTCGAGACTATCGACGTTACCTGAGGCTGAGAGCTCAGCTAGCGTGCCGGTAGCTAGCAGGATTGCTAACTCCACTATGAAGAGCTACACAGCTGCACTTAAACTTTTAGACATCGCTGAAGGAAATCGAAATCATCACCCAGGCAGACAAAGACAGACTGCTGGATGTTAACCAGCAAGGAGGACTGAAGGCTGGTGTTGTTAGCAATGCTAATGTTAGCCACGCTCGGTGAAACTATTTGACATTATTTGGCTAAATTCAACCCAGAATGCACTGCTTCTTGGTTGACTTCCCTTGTTAGGTTAGATCATGTTCAGAGTTCGATTCTTTGGTCGACACAAGAGGTCGTTTGAGCATTCACACCACCCCAAATCAAAGGAAATATCCGACAGAGTGCACCAGAGTTTGTTTCAAACTGACCAATCAGCTGGTGTGAATGCACGCTAAGATTTCTCTCTTAAGCATGAAATAGTTGCACATTGATAAATCTGATTCTTACTAACCCTAACCCAATCTGAAGTGAATAACTCGTTTGTCAGACAGAAACTTGCAGAGAAAATCGCGTGTTGTTCTTTAAAGCCTGAGGTCTAAGTCCCGCCTCCTTGCGCCAGCCGCTGCTTCATAACCCGGAGAACACGGAGCCGCACAGTTTCCACTTTTACACAGAGAGACGGTATCGGGTTTCTGTGAGCCGTTTCCATAGCAGTTAGGGGGGCGGGAAATTAAATTAAACTCCCGAGCCCCCAATAACAAACAAGGTCAGTAAAAAAAATAAAGCGTGGGGCGATGACAAACACAGATAGAGAGAGAGAGAAAAAGAAACAGAAGAGCGGGATTTAATGGAGAAGAATAACAGACGCTAAAGTGTTGCTGGTGCTCCGGCCTGTGACCTCATCGGAAATGACACGTTCTCCTCGCAGCGCGGGAGGAGGAGTTCACATTTTTAGACACAACAGTTTAGATTAGGGTGTAACGGGCGAGTTCTGATCCGGAGGTTATTTACACAGATGGGAAGATGATTGTGGAACAAGTGTTTATAGAAGTATACGACCATAAGAAGTCGATAAATCATGACGATGCGATCAGGTAAAGTCGTCTTTTGTTTTTTTAAACTAATTTTTCAGCTGCAGCGCGTTTAGACAAAGCCCTGCAGGAGGAGGTCAGACTCTTTTCCAAAGTCATTAGATGAAGTTTAATTGGCCTATTTGATAATTATAGCCAATTGTAGTGGAGCGCTAAGCAGAGCAATCATCCGATGTAGAGAGAGCCGACCTTCTGCCAGAGCAAATACAAAGACATATCTAACAGGTTCAATAACATCTTCAGGATGATATTATTCATGACATACTGGATGTTTAAATCACTGGTGAACAGGTTTTATTATGTAAGTCTGATCTGCAACAGAGAGTAGTCTTTTTTGAAGAGATAGGACAGTGGATAGAGTCAGAAATCAAGGAGAGAGAGAGTAGGGAACGACATGCGGGAAAGGTGCCACAGGTCGGATTTGAACCTGGGACGCCCACTTGGAGGACTACAGCTTCCGTACATGGGGCGTGCTCTCTAACCACTCGCACCACCAGCACCCTGAGAGTAGTCTTTTAGCTTTAAAAAAAAAAAAAGAGATTCTCTTAATTTTTTAGAAATGTTCTTCCTCAAAATGTACCTTACAATATACACTAATCCACTATTTCCACATCGTCTGTGTTCACCTCCTTCAGCCACTACAGCGCCATTCGCTGCCACTCTAGTCGATGATTGTGTTTCCACATCATGCGTCCAGAGCGTGCCAGCAGCGACACTACGCTCTGCTGTGTTTCAAAATGGGCGCTGGGTCCATTTTTTGACAGAGCCGTCTGCAGGCATGTGTTAACCTGGACAGAATAGAACAACCAGGACAGGAACAGGAAGTCAGATAAAGGAAACGCTCAGAGCATCTGGTCAATTTCAAAATTGTCCAGATAGAATTTTCCATCACTTTTACATCAACAGAATGAAAAACAAAGCAACATGTTGTCTGCATGTTTTTCTCTTTATTCCAGCGTGATCTTGTAGTTCTCCTGTGCTCGTACAGCTGCTCATGGCTGCACTCCGCTGTGCTCACGGCGTTGGATGGACCTAAACTGTCCTGCATGTGTGAAAAAAAGCCTTCTGTCTACTTTATGATCAGCTGAACCAAAATGCCATTATGCCTCCTCTCTGATCACCTGTCGTGTGCATTCTGTGTATTGTTCCCCGCTTTCTCCAGAGTTGAACTTTTGTCCTGCATGGCTTTGTCGCAATAAATCCTCTTCTGAAATGAGCCATCGGACAAATAGAGGCAGCGTTCCACCTCCTGCGCTTTAATCTGGTCTGTGAGTGAGGGCATCAATAAATCCTGTGTTCATCTGCCTCCCTGTTAGACGAGCGTCAGAGTCTCTCTCTACTCGTGCTGCTGCTAAGCTTCTGTTTGCTTTCTCTTCCACTCAGATAAAAACGTTCTTTGTTCTTTCGTTCTTCGTCTCAACTTGCACCTGCCATTATCTTAAAAAATAACAAGCATGGTGTGTTGTCACATTATTAGGCCCTGCAGGATTGTGCTGTCATTGCAGAATGCAGAGTTTGGCCTCACCCCTTGTGTCAGACGTTTTGCTTGCACTGGCAGAGACCGGTACCTTCCCCTCACTAATTACCTTCTACCGATGACTAAATTACAACGAGGCCTCGAGTTTCTGGATTCTCTTTTTCCTCCTGCTCCACTTCCACGTCTGTATCCTTCCTGCCTGAGTCACAAGTGTCACGTTCGGTTACAGAGGATCTAAAGTGCTGCACATTTTTGCAAGAAAACAGTTTCGCCTCAGGGGGGAAAAAAAACAACCTTGAAGGGCTACTGTTCCAACACTGCAATTAGTGCAGTAGATGTATGTAAATGTGTGTTTTTGCTCACCCGGGTGGATGCATGCTCGTGTGCACGAGGTCCCGGTTTGTTCAGAGCAGCGTGCACTGGAGTGCAGGAGTGAAAGTTAATGTGGTTCTGGAGTCTGTACAGTAAAAACATCTCGGCTCCATCACTGTCAGAAACAATCTGCATGGACCAAACCAGCTGCAACACCGCCTCAGCTGCAAAGCTGCCTCTGTGCACAAAAACAAGCAGTTGGAGCTGCTGCAGGATGGCAGCATGCTCCTGTTTTTGCAGACATATTTAACATTAAATTAATCTTTAGAGTTAAGGCCTTTGCACACTGAGTCGTTTTTTTTCAGATGTGTTTTTTTGGATCTATAACCCGTACTTTCTGCACAGATCTTGCACACTGAGTCCACTGCGTTTATTTAACAAAAATCACAATATGAGGCAAAATGTCTCGTACCCATCAAGCAGTGAAGACGATTTAGCGGTTCTTTGACACCTCGGACAAAACGGGCTCCGTCCCCATGACAACCAAATAAGAGCGAGGAGAGTTTCACCTGTGAATAAAGGAGAGTATTTCCTGTTGATAGAGGAGCTGCAGAGTACACCACCAATTTCTGCAAAGCAATTGTTCATGAACAGCGGCTGACAGAATGAGGAAGGGCCCGAATTAAATTAAGACAGACAAAAGTTTCAGAATAAGTGTGCAAACATGATTGACATAACATGAGGTCGTATTCCTTTTTTAATGGGCGAAAAAAAAAAAAGACTCAGTGTGCGATGGCCTTAACTTGCAGACTGGTTGTTGTGGTAATTTATGTAATAGAAATTTGAAACCACGGGCAACACAGCCAGGACAACATGATGTTGTAACATGTCACAGATGGAATTAAAAAAAGAAATTGAAGTTGAAATTGAACACAGTGTGCTCTGGATGAATCTGCACTAATCGCCTGATTCACAAAAGGATTGTGCAGCTTTTGCCCTCGCTAAACGTGTGCAAAGGAATCAAAAAGTCACCGTCTAAATCACAACTGACAAGCAGGGGAGTACCTTCCCCCCTAACTGTGCTGCAGAGCAAACAGTGTCTGTAAACTGGTGCTGTTTGCTCATATTTAAATGATCCATTACGCACTAATGTGGTGAAATATTTGCCCCTTTCTGCTCGATGTTCATCTGCTTAGTTCTGATGATATTGGCTTTTAACTGCTTGAAAAAGAAACAGAAAAATAATCTCTTCAGAGCCCAAAGACAACGTGAGCCATCAAAAGTGATGCATATGTATGCGCACACTCTCCTGCCACATTTTGATCTGTTTGATCCTCTCCTTCTCTTTGAACTGTTCGGCCTGTTTGCTGCCTGGATCTCTCTTTAACTGAGCATGCCCTCGACCATAGCTTCATCTCACAACCGTATCTGTATAATCATATGATAAAAGTCGACTGATGTAGTCTACAAAGATCATAGGAGGATTGTGGAGTCCCCTCAATGCCTCGTCGTTCATCGGGTTGTCCTGATGTTCCTCGTCGATCACAGATTCACACTCGACTGCAAATTGTTACGCCTGCATCTCCGAGCCCGGGAAATAAGTTCTTCATCCCACAAATATTTTGACATGAGCTGTTTCTTTGTTTCTTCTCCTCTCCTGCGGCTCCCCTCTCTGACCCCCTCTTCCAAGAAAAAGACCCGAGCTTTGACGGATGCTGCGCCTGCTGCCGGGCTTCACACTCCATTTGTGAGCGAAGGCGTCGCGACGAGACGTTCCTTTAAAGCAAACAAGGGTGGAGGAAACATGAGTGATAGATACAGCGACAAATTATTCCCCCTCAGCCTGTGCTGTGCCCGCTGCCCGCTCGGGGGGGAGGGGGGGGGGGCGTTGAGGAATTCAGGTTTAAAAAAAAAAAAAGATGAGAGCTGAGGACAATCTGAGGAGAAGGGGGGGAAACGAAACGAGGACAATAAATGTGTCACAGA
Organism: Labrus mixtus; assembly: GCF_963584025.1. Lineage (NCBI taxonomy): Eukaryota > Metazoa > Chordata > Actinopteri > Labriformes > Labridae > Labrus > Labrus mixtus. The sequence continues at coordinate 32,357,590 of NC_083613.1, read as the reverse complement.
CGTGAAGAAACTGTGCAGTGGGGTTTGAGATTTACGGCCCTCCTCTGGAGAGGAGACTGTATGAGTTGGCGGCAAGAAGTCAAAAATGTGTACAGTGCACAAACACACACACACACACACACACACACACACACACACACACACACACACACACACACACACACACACACACACACACACACACAAAGACACATCTTCAGCTGCACTTGGCTCGTCACTTCCCTTCATGCTGCTGTCTGCAGACAGTCTGCCTTTAAGGCCAGATGTAGTGAAGAGGTCTGATATGTTAGAAAGATGAGAAGTGACTCCAGCTTGTGAGTTATCTTCGCTGAGATAGTAGAAGCCGGACAAAAACGCAGAGCGGATTGAGACAGTTTCTGACCCGACGTTCGAGTTGCACGTCTGATTTGGAAGTCGGGATTATTTCATCCCAATCAGCTGCTCCTGCAGTCCGATGAATTTCTTGCATGATGGGAAAATTTGTCCTACGACTGCACACACTCCCACAGTGAGAGCAGAGCCACGAGGTGATACCCCGACTTCAGAGCTTTTTTTTCCTGATGACTCCTGCACCGACTGGCAGCACAGGAAGCACAGCTGTGCCTGTATTTAAATGTCTTCCTCCTCTCATTATGAAAGATATTAAGAAGGGAAACACGTGCAGGAAGTATCCTAACTGCAGCTCGACTTAACTGTGCGTGTAAACTTTGTCTTTGACCTGAACCTTCCCCCCTGTGTGTCGATGATACTCGGCTACAGTTACCTCAGGCAGCTGAGCAGTGGATCTTTGTTTCATTGTACGCTGACACAGAGGGATGAACGAGATGGGCCATCGAAGTCCAGATTTATGTCTTTTCCGTTCCATCTCAGCCACTCCTCCATTCCTCTCTTGTCACTAGATTAACTTGTGTTGCCGATAACTCTGCCCTCCCCCGTCTGACCGCCCGACTGAAGACGTTTTCATGGCTTATAAATTTCATAGAGAAATTTGTCTCAGCAGTCAAAGCACCATCGCTAAATGACATCTGCAGCAGGGACGAGCCCAGAGGAGGGGGGGGGGCCCCGTGAGAGAGGAGAGCTAACTTGGTGATGGGGACTTGACAGAGGAATGTAGGGGGTGTCTGTGACGGTCAAAGGTTTCCCACCTGCTAAGCACGGCCGCGTTGCTGTGGCTGCTAATGAGCGCACAATAAATTCAAATGAAGCCGAGTTTCACTGAAGCGCTTTCTGCTCAGAGAGGTGAGACTGCAGTGTTTCTCTGATCACGAGCATCCTGAAGAACTGATCCAACGTTGAGAGCTGATGCACGGCGCCCCTGAAGTCCCCGATAAATATCTTGTGCGCACAAGTTAATACCCTTTTTTGGACTTCAGGGGCTGCGTACCAATATGGCTCACATTTTGAAGTATTTAATTTTTGAGTTAAGTGAACTTGGGAAACATATTTATCAAGGAGGCTGATGGGAACAAATCTGGATAAAGTTTGGGTAAAAAAATCTGTTCGTTGGGGCTCCCATGTGTGGAGGCTGTGGTCCTCAGGGCGGTTCAAGTCCGGCCTGTGGCTCCTTTCCCGCATCTCATTCCCCACTCTCTCTCTCTCTCTCCCCGGCTCTGTCCGCTTTCCTGTCTCTCTATTGGAGGCACAAAAAGCCCCAAAAAAATGATTATTGTGAACATTAAGGTGGTACTTTTTGACCTACTGCTTCCAAGGTTTGAACCCTTTGAATCAAAAAAATAAAATGATTTGAAGTAAAAGAAGAAAAATGCTCCAGGAAGCAATCCGTATCAATAACTCCCATCAGACGTCTGACACTTCTGAGAAGAGAGAGCATTCCTATCTCGTCCCTAATCCAAGACTCATCTGCTTATCCTTAAGGCTGAGTCAGTCGGTTACGGGAAAGCGTTCCAAGGAAAGGTAGGGAGCGCCTTCTCCCACGGGACTCTTTCCCACGTACTCTAGGTAGAAAAAAAAGAGAAGGTTGATGTTGATGATATCCAGCGTCTCTTCTCACTCGCTTTTCCTTTTTCCTGCCTGAAGGGCCAAATTAACCCATCTAATCTCCTAATCATCTTCAAACTCTTGTTTATTTTCTCTCAGCTCACAGCCGCCAATCAGCGTTTGGCCCGCCTGTCTGCGCTCTGCTTTAATACGAGCGGGGTTTAAAAATCTTTAGTTAACGGTCGTTGGCACGGCGCGATTGCCTTAATTGCAGCGTGAGTGTCTTTGTCTAACGCTGACAGCACCGGCCCATCCCTGTCAGCCTCAGGGGGGGGTGGGGGGGGGCAAGCGACGCAGCCAGATGACCTGCCGCCAGGAGATATCTGAACCCAAAACACTGAGGAAGTGCTGGTCCCATAGAAACCAAACTCGGCGAGTAAATAGACAGAAGGTGATGTTTGACATGAGCAGGGAGAGGAGCTTGTTTTTTTGTTTTGTTTTTTTGGAGATGAGTCTTGCATGTTTCCGCTGTGAAAAGCCGGCGTGGTGTTTGTGTATGTGAGGAGACAGGGTAAGGTAATGGCTGGATGTGAAATAATAGAGAGCTAAGACGTGTGGAGGAACCAGATTTATACTTCAAGAGACAGACGTGTTGATGGCGAGGAGTGTAGAGACACCGCTGGCAGAGAGAGACGTCAAGCACTCGTTTTCAGTAATCCGCCTTTTATTTTGAAAGGAAACATTGCGCCATCAGTCAAACACACAATACAATTACACAACGTTCCCACTTGTACCCAAACACCTCTCCGCAGAGATTCTTTTTTTTTTGGTTCCTGGCGCTGCGGAAACTTGTAAAAATCCACTTTTTGGTTCCCAATCTCCCATCACGCATCACAGGAAGCTCGTCTTTTGTCCATCCGTTCACACGTTGAAGCTTCCTGAACGTCGAGGTGATGCGTCCCTGCCAAGGCTGTCAAGAGAGAGGGGGACTGTGTGTAATAGAAACGTGCGGGATGCGTCCCCCGCCTGGCAGCTCCTCCTGTTCGATGGTATTATGTTGTCACAAGAGCACGGCGCGGTTAAAGGGAGGTGCGTTGGATGCTGCGTGTCAGTCTCATTAAGACAGCTGCTCCCTCTGTGTATTGTTCAGCGGGGGAGCCACGGCGGACCTGCCAGGCCTTAAGAACCTTTTTTTATTTTCATCATCCTAAAGGCCTTTTCACTGAGTCGCCCTGAATGGGACCTGCCAGCGTCATCCTGCAGCCATGGCATTTTTATGGCATAGCTGACATACGCACAACGACCGCACTCCGCCGCCCCTTTTTACTCGCCACACTGTATGTCAGCTGGTGTTTTCCCAAAGACACCGATTGGAGGAGATGTTTTTTTCCAGGCAGAGGGCACTTTATCTCAGAATTACTCACAGGGAGACGCACGCTGAGAGCGCAACAAAATCAAGACAGATGGGAAAAGAGCCTCTCTCTCTCTCTTTCATACAGGTGCTTTCACACACACCTTCTCACACACACACACACACACGAGCGCGCACACCACTCACACAAAAGAGCCTTGATTACTCAGCAAATGGATGCACCACTGATCACAGGCCGGCCCTTTTTTTTTTACAAACTGGCCTATTATGCCGCCTCAGCGTGGGGTGGAAGTGTTGCAGGGGCCCGAGGCAGCGTGGCTCAAGGAGTGTGTGTGTGTGTGTGTGTGTGTGTGCACGCAACGAGGCTGAAAAGTGCTCCCATGCTGCGCCGCCTAACGAGAGGGCAGGTCAGCCATTAAATGGGCACTAATGCGGGAAATTGGAGGCCATTAGGCGCGTCTTTGTTGTCGTGCCTCTGTGTGGCTGCTGAGGCTCTTATTAGCCCCCACATGGAGACACGCAGGGAATATATGGGCCATTTAGCTCAGCGTGGAGCAGGCCGGCCCCGCTGCAGGTTGTAAAGGCCGTGCACACACACACACGCACACACACACACACGTGGACATGGAGCAGGGGCGGATGTGTCACAGGTTTCCATCACATGTTTGTGAAGCAAGATGAAATCTGAACAGTCTCTTAAAAGAAGTTTAGTTTTCTTTCTGTTTTTTTAATTCTCACATTCTGGGATTAAAAAGTTTGACGGTCAAATAGAAGCAGGTTGAGAGCGACGTTTTGAATCGTTTGAATTTAGATCAGATTTTCCTCCTTCACGTCAAAATCTAAAGGTTCAGTATTTAATAAGAGTTTCCGGTCACCGCAATTAAAGTATTTATTTATGAACTTCTTCATGCAGTCTACTGTCTGTAAGACTTTTCTCTACTCTTTCAATGTAGCACAACTTTTTATGAATGCACATAACTACAGATACATTTTTAAATTGGAGCAGATTTCGTAACGCTGCCGTACGGGAGCGCTGCATAAAAAGTTTCATTGTGTTCTCTCAGTAAATCTATCCGTCTATCGTTTCATATGGGGATGAATTGAAGGCTTAAAACATAAAGACAAATGGTGTTTCCTGTGATGTTATCATTCTGTTAGCAGGTATTTGCTAAATATTGAAAATAATCAATTGTAGAAAAGACAACAGGAATAAGAGAACAGACATCAACATGGAGGAGAGGATGATACTTCAGTGAGAAGAAGGTCATAGAAAATAAAACAGAATAAATAAATATAGATTTATACAAGTACAATTTAACTGGTGAAGTTAACTCTACATCATGTGCAGTGAATGATATTTAACTACAGTTAAAGATTCATGTCTGTACTCGTATCCCTTTATTAGATTAGACAGCCAGAGACAGAGAGAGAGTCGGGGATAAAGTGAACCGAACGGCGCCAGGATCGGTAGTTAAACCGGCGACCACTTGGACATGGACTGTAGCCTCTGCTCTGATAAAGCAGCTCCTTTTAGAAGACGAAAAAAAAATAATAATAATCTATATTTTTATATGTATGCTATCCTCTGGATTTTATTCACGCAGCTTGGGTTGTTTATTCAGTCGAATGAATTCATTGAACCTTTATTTAAATCATTGAGGGCACGTCTTCATTTTCAACGATGTCGAGAGTTGTGCTGGACGATATGACCTCAAATCAATATCACGATTAATTGAACATTTTCCCTCGTTTACGATGAATCATCGATTTTTTTGTTTTTTTGCTCTCATAGTTCACTGACATAATCTCTACTGTAAACATGCTCAACTCTTAAAGCTGGGAGATGTTTTCTAATGAGAGAGTGAATATCTGATGAACTATTTTGTGGTTATTTTTTGAATATTTCAAACTGAAATCAAAGCATCGCTTGAAATGAAAACGACACATTTTAGTTTTAAAGTAGAAATGAACTTCTCTGAAACAGTACAAAATAAATAACTTGCATTTCTTGCAAACAGTTTTTTCTGCCTTGTTTACATTTGACTTCTTTTTGTTCGGTGTCGTCTTCCCTAAACACAAAATGTGTCCAAACGACGGACATTGCTTCCATGTCCATGGGGCAAGACTACGTCTGTTAGAGGTTCCGAATGTCAGTTTCGATTATTTTTCGATTAATTTCCCAGCTCTAGTCGAGAGTAGTTTAAAACACGGTTTGAAACTGACCCATAGGAACAAATGTGTGACGTTTGAATGTCTGTTGCAAAGTGTGAATGCAGCAGGATTGCACATTTAAAATCTGTGTTTTTCTGCACAGATTAGAGATTTGTGTTTTCTTCATATTGTCTTCTGCACATCGTGTTCTTCTCACGCTGCACACTTGTGCATCTCGTCTAAATGAAGATCTGTGCTGCTGCTCTGCAGGTATTTGATTCCTGCAGTCGGCTGTAAATCTGTTGCTTAACATTAACCTTCGCTCGGCCGCTAATAGCGTCATGAGGGATCCCGGCTTCCACAGAGGCGCGGCGGTTCTCACAGCTTCTTTTTAATCGTGCCTGTCAGGTGATCAGACTCACTCACAGCAACATGCATCATGTATATACATTTAAATATCCATGAAGACTCAGTCAGGGGTGGGAAACGCAGCATTTTAGCAAATATGAGAAAAACCCCCTCTGAGGGTTAAATAATGAAACACAGAAAGGAGCCCGTCACATATTTAATGTTCCTTTGATAACCCTGCAGGACCGATGAATATTCTGTGTGACCTCATCTCGATGAGCCAAGTCTCCTCAAGTCAGACCTGGGATTCAACCAGCAGCACTCTTGATCTTCTCCCTCCTCCGTCCACCTCGTCCCTTCTTTCTCCGCTCCTCGCTGCACCGCCTTGTCGAGTGCGGCGCTGCTGTGAAGTGAAACATGGCCTTCTTTGGGAGCGGCCGAGATCCAGAGTTTAGTCGGGGTCATTAGAGACCTAGTGAAGGGCGCGAGAGGACTCACAGGGGGGCTAAAGTGCTGTGGCTAATTGGCCGCAATAAAGGAATTAAATTAGCCTGATATAATCTCTGCAGCAGGGCTCTCTCTCTCTCTCTCTCTCTCGCTCTCTCTCTCTCTCTCTCTCTCCTGTTTCCCACTCACCCACAGCTTCACAGTGTTCCCAGGGTGCTCCCTGATCAGCACACTCAGAGGTGTTAGCCGTAAGCTCTTCATGTATCCTCCCTCTCTCTCTCCCACTCTGTTGTCTCTGTCTGCTCTCTGGATTTCTCTGCGTTTGCTTCGGGCAGTTGTGCAGAGATGTGTTGCAGATAAAACAAGGAACATCTCAATCAGGAGAGACTTAAGTTCAGGAGAAGATAGATGTGCAAAGTCTTTGTGGATTAGACTCCGTCATGATGTCTTCATGCACTCAGAGGGGTAATGAAGCCTACAGCAGTCCCCCCCCATCAGCTCACTCAGACTTGCTTCAGAAAAAACACTAGAGGGTCTGTCAGGAGAAACTCCGGCTGAAGTCTGAGTGAAAAATGTGTCTGTTTGCGTTCACACTTGAAGCTCCTCCTGGAAATATCAGGAGTTTTTCCAGGAGTTTTCAACAAGTGTGAACGCCCTTTTATGAAGCATTTCAGAATGAAGATCACACCGGAGTAAAAAGTGCAAAATGTCTAACAGGAGATCGAGTCCTGTTTTCTTTTCTTTTACGTCCTGCAATTAAACTTGTTTTGCCAACAGATATTTAAAGACGGACGATTTGCTTGTTGTTAAGAGCTAATTGATGACATTTATAAAAAATAAAAAAAAACACAACCGTATTCAACACAAAACATTTGATCCGTCATCTCAGTCCCTGAAATTAGCGCTCGTTAGATGTGGAAACCCCGTCTGTTATCTTATCACTGTCTGGATCGACAAACTCCAAACTAAGCGTCGCATTGTTCACGTTTATGACCGTCTAAATAAACAGTTAGAGTGATTTACTCAGACTGCATCAGAGGATAAATACTTCTTTAATGTCACGTCCCAACACTTATTACAGCGGCTTAAAAAAAAAAGTTTGTTTTGGGAGAAACAGTCATTATCAGGAACGAGCCCGTGTTGAAATTCCAGTGTCGGTGAATCACTTCTTTTTTCTTTTCTTTCTTTTTTTTTTTCATTCCTGTCGCCCGACACCAGCCTGACAACGAGAGGCATTGTAGTTACCTGTAACCACGGCGATGCTCTAAATCACTCCTCTCTGAAATAAAAAAATAACATATCAACACTGAATTCATCCGGCCGCAGGATGATTGTTTGGGAACAATCCCAGACATGAAAGCATCAGAACTGCAGCGCTGTGTTTTATGTCGTTTTAGGGAAACACTTTTTTTTTTTTGCGGGCTGCAAAACAGTCAGCACATCGTCCTGAACAGCAGTCGGTCATTTGGGGGGCTTTATTCAGAGACAGGTCAGTGGATAGAATCAGAAATCAGCGAGACAGGGAGAGAGAGAGAGAGAGAGTGGGGAATGACATGCGGGAAATGAGCCACAGGCCGGATTCAAACCCCCTTAAAGGACTGTATCGTCCGTACATGAGGGGCTCACACTAACCACTGGGCTAGCGGCGTCCCAGAGGTCATTCTTAAACAATAAGGACTTTATTTTATGTCACAGGAAGCGTCCTCTTCAAAGCACCAGGAGTGTGTTGACTCATGTTCAGATAAAATTCCCCAACAAAAGTAAGAGCCAATTATTGTTTTAAGGTTTCATTTTGGGGCCTTTATTTTTGGAGACAGGAAAGTGGATAGAGTCAGAACCCGGGGCTAAAGAGAGAGAGAGAGTGGGGAGTAAAATGCAGGAAAGGAGCCCCAGGTCAGACTAGAACCCGGGCCGCCCGCCTGGACAACCATGCCTCCGCACATCAGGGTTCAAGCACCAAACACTAGGCTACGGGCGCCCCTGAAAGAATCTCCTTTTAATCCACTACTTTAATTTATTTCTAGTTGTTAGAAGTAAGATTTTTAATTCAAAATCTCCAAAATATGGTACAGTAAAAGCTTTGATACAGATGTTACATATGAAGATGATGATCCATCTTCTCATCCGACAACGGTGCGTATATCACGTTCTTTAAGTCATCCATCATTATTACAAATCTGAATATTTGAAGGCGAGACGTCACAGGGGCGTAAACATTGCAGCTTGAAACAGCAGTCTGAACTCAGGGAGAGAGAGAGAGAGAGAAGTGTGCTGTCCTCAGAGGTGCACAAAACTCTTGAAGATGTTCAGTGTGAGCTGCGTGCGGCCAAGTTTATCACACTGACTTTGACGCTGATGGTGTGAACACAGCAGGTAAAAGTCACCACAGCCGAGCGGGAGGCGTTCATATCAAACACCTGGAGCAACGATCAGTGAGCCGAAGCTGCTTCATATTCTCCTCTGCTCATCAGTGTGTTCACTTCCTGGTTTGTGGGTGATAGTGTGAATACGTCCAATTACCAACGTCCAATGTCCTGCCTCATTACGACCCACCTTCCTGTCTCACAGGGGAAAGGTCACACTGCAGAGGACATGAGAGAGAGAGAGAGAGAGAGAGAGAGAGAGAGAGAGAGAGAGAGAGAGTCTCAGTGTTTTCACAGAAAGAGGGATGCTTCCCAGAAAGCCGTGATTTCATTAATGCACCATATGGTCTCGGGGTCGGTATCGAGTTCTTCCACATATTTTGGGGTGCAGTTTATGAAAACATTTACAAAAATAAGTCTTCTTTAAAGTCTGTCTAAAAAAAAAAGGCAGAGGACACCCGATACCTTTTTTTAAAAAACGTTCTCCCGGGGAGGTCAATGAGGTTATTTTGTGGGAGCACCCCCCGGAGGGATTTGGAGTAAAAACTCTGGGTGTGTGGACTCCCCTCTGTGTTTGTTTAAAAACCTCGGAGACAGACCAGCAGAGCTCCTGCTGCTCACAGGCGCTGCTGCTGTTTGGTTTTCAGATGACGACAGCAGGGGGAGAAGAAAGACCTCACAAACAGTCTGGACATTTCTATTTCGGGAAAGCGTCGATAAGAGTCAGGAGATTATTCTTTTTTTTTTTTTAACATGTGGATATTTAGATATCTGTGATGGTGAGCAGGCAGCAGCTCAATCCAGCGTGAGGATTTAGCGAGAGTGGCAGAGATCAGTTGTTCCGAGTGTCTCTTGAAACAAAACCGAGGCCTCGACCGACATCGCTCAATTACCCGGCTTATCGTCAGTACGATGAGCTTAACCTCAACCTCCAGCTCTGCTCGTGAACATTTTCCCCTCTAATTAGCCGAGCCTCTGTTCTGCTCCATGACTGAGGTCAGGAGATAGAGGGCTGGGAACCACTCAAAGAAACTAATTAGCCCGGCTTTTCCAAAACACACACACACACACACACACACACACACACACACACACACACACAGCGCTGAGGCCCCCGGTGCGTCCTGCAGAGAGGGATGTGCGGGAAACTGCATCACTCCATAAACAAATCGACTTCCTGTTAAATTCTGCAGTTTGAGTCTAAAAGCAGATTCTTCTGCTTCTTCTTCTTCTTCTTCTTCTTCTTCTTCTTCTTCTTCTTCTTCTTCTTCTTCTTCTTCTTCTTCTTTGACAGTCGTGGTCCGTCATTTACAGATTTACAGGAGGTGTTGAAAAGCTTTTGGGTAAGCTTAGCTTCATCCAGCTAATTCAATTACTGGTGTGTTAAAGGTATCAGTTCACACTTCTTTTTTACTGCTCACCTGGGGGGGGGGGGGGGGGTGGGGTTACAGAGAGACGCCCACTGAGCTGCTAATCCAGCCTGGAGCAGCGAGCGCGATTGAAAACAGGCCGGAGGTTTCAGGCCGTCAGTAAAAGGTGAACGCGGTCATGAGTGGAAGCTCCTGTGAGGAACTTTCGATGTTGATTTTGTCGCGTTTTATCACAAACATCAGAATCACTGCGGTGAAAAATGTGTAAACGCAACATGTGTGACACCTTCCCTGCGGCAGCCGCTACAGGCGATTAAAAATAACAACAATGGATCTTAATAATGGATCTTCTCTCTGATCGTCTCCTTTGTTTTTGTGTCTCATAAACAGGTTTCAGTATTAGTTTCAGTCGGTTTCATAACCAGTTAAAAACTCCTCATACTGTAGGAGCTTTAACTTTTGAGCAAATCACAATTTACAAAGATGGAACATTACGTCTTTAAAAGTAAAAAATATTAGAAGGGTTCTGTAATCCACTCGTTTGATTTAATTTGATGATTTATTTTATTTTTTGGATTTCTTTGCCTTTATTGTAGCGATAGGAAAGTGGATAGAGTCAGAAATCAGGGAGAGAGAGAGACAGAGTGGGGGAATGACATGCAGGAAAAGAGCACCAGGTCGGATTTGAACCCCGGACCGCATGCTACGAGGTCTACAGCCTCTGTACCGGCCACCAGCGCCCCTAATTTGATTTAATTGAAAAGTAATTTCAGGTTTCTTTTGACAACATTTTGTATTTCTGTTTATGAATGTTAGATGAAATGTTGCATCACAGGAAGTTAGGAGCAAACGTGTCCATCGAGTGCACCTGGTCCACTCAGTGTGTGTGTGTGTGTGTGTGTGATCCGGTGTGTGTGTGTGTGTGTGTGTGTGTGTGTGTGTGTGTGTGTGTGTGATCCGGTGTGAATAGCAGCAGCAGCTTTTGTTTGCTGTGAAGGTGTGTGAGCTGATCGCTTGGCTGAAATAAACCACAGCTCAGCTTTTGTGTCTCCACTGAAGGGCACAAACCCTGAATCCTGCTGCTTGTAAAGACCAGGTGTGAGGAATGCTGTGTGTGTGTGTGTGTGTGTGTGTGTGTGTGTGTGTGTGTGTGTGTGTTTGTGCAGCAGTGATTTTTTTGGTTATCACAGCGGCCTTTCTAAAAACAGAAATAGCAGGTATTTTTTGCAGCCGCAGAGAGCTGTGTGTCCTGTGGTCTTTGAGGAAAAATGACCCCTTCACTTCCTGTCTTGAGGATCATGAAGCGTTACATTTCATCCCCTTAAATCTTTTGTCCAATGAGGGAATCGTTAAATAATGTTGAAGCTCTCTTGTTCTGGCTTTTAGAGGCGACCTGGAATAATCTCACAAGTTATTTACATCCGTCAGTGTGGTGTCTGCCGGCGTTACATTTATGACTTCTCAAGTGATTTCGAAGTCGAAGACGAGTGTCACAAAGTCGGAATAAAATCATGAGAGTTTTGCTGGAGCCCCTGTGAGCTCGGCCGTTTGGTGTCAGTGGTCATAAAACTCAATCAGAGATGTTTAAAGGCGGCCTTTTTGTACTCGTCCTGGCGGTACCTTAAAATCAAATGTTTGATATAATCACAGCTTTTTTTAGGTCTTATACAAATTTTGTCAAATCCAACCAGATCAGATAATATCACAGTTTGTTTTAATGGATTGTCTCTTATTTTGACGAGGCTTTGATGATGTCACTCATAAAATAGACGTGTTGGACCGGTGCCACCAATAACAGCACACCATGAGGGTTTTTTTTATTTTAAATCCAGCATTCATCCTGCATCACGCTCTCAGTGTCACTGAGTTTACATAAAGTGCTTCTCACTCGTCTCCGTTCTCTGACATAATACCTGATGAAGCATGATACGGTTTCAACACAATGCCCCCCCCCCCCAACACACACACCTTCACATCCAGCCTGTTTACTGACTACAATAACCAGCGGGGCCTCCCCAGGACGAGGCATGGGGGGGGGGGGAGTAGTCTGCGAGCTTGAATTCCCCCCAGAGGGAGGGTGTGTGAGACGGAGACATGTCTGCAGGACTCTTTCCACTGATCCCTGTTAGCTGCTCAGGTGTAGCTTTCACTTAAACTGTGGCCCCTGGAGCCAGAATCACAGGGTAGACTGGACCCGCCTCCCGGGATGATTGACAGCCAGCTCAGGTTTAGAGATCACATAAGAGCTTTATCCATCATGTGATCAATGTTTACCTTTTGATTTAATGAAGAAATATCCATGTCTAGAGAGGAAAACTGAACTCACTCTTATCACTCAAATCCAAACATTTCTGCTCCAAGACGCTCAGTTTCGAGGTCGTGACTGGCGGCGAGCTTCAGGGGGTTTTCCCAAGTGGAGTCAGAGCGGTGTGAATGTGAAAGCCCCCCCGACGTGAGTCACACACACAGGTGTGAATGAAGCTTAAGACGACAATGCAAACATCCGATCTGTGTCACTTTAAGGAAAGGAAGCGAGCGCACAGGACACCGGGGGTGAAGACGATCGTCTTAACCTGGATTCACTCCAACATGAGTCATGACCTCAGAGAGTGCACAGAGTCCTCCTCCACCTGCCAAACAACCGGACATCAAACAGTTTAATAACATGAAGAGTTATTAAGGAGGTAGAAGTGAGTGCTGCACTGGGTCAACCAGAGGAATCAGGTGCTCTTCAAGAACAGGAGACAAAAGTCAAACAGCTTTATAAGAAGTTCTGGCAATCTGAATATCGAGGTTTCTGTTTATTCCACAAACCATTTTTTCCCTCCCTCGTGTTTTTTTTTTGTTCCTGTCAGCAGTTCACTGTACAAAGTTAATTATCTAGAACATTCCTGTTTAAAAAAGAAACGAGAGAAAATATGAAGTCAGGCTGTGCAATGTGTTGCACTGAAGGCAGCGAGCAGCGTTGAACTGCTAGTCTAACAACGATGATTTTAAATGTATTTTAAATATGTTAAAAAAAAGAAGTTAGACTGTCCTGATGATGAAGAACGTTTGAAGTGTGGAGAGGCGGTCTGATGTCGTATAAAAATCATTTATTTAACTCTACTGAGTCTTCATCAGGACGTCATGTCATGATGCCACTCAGACACTCTGTAGGAAGTAAGGAAGGGAGGATGTGAACTACGGGAACCCGAGTGGAGCGGCTGAGAAATTCGAGGGGGAAATCTGGAAATGTGGAAGATATCCGATTTATTGATGAATTAGATTCATCGCTCAGCCCTGATGTGAGTCCTAAACATTTCAGTTTAAGTAAAGACATAAAAAACAAACCGAGCGTTTTTCAGAATAGAAATAAAAAAGCAAAATCAGGTGATTAAATTCAACCAATCGTAGAGCTCGCTTATAAAAAATAAATAAGATCATCTCGTGGTATTAAAAGTTTTATTTTATTGACATTGAATTCAACAGAGAGGCTTAAAACAAGCAGTCTGAAGCTGAGACGTTTCACTAATTAAACCCCCAAGTCACTACTGATAAAGTGTGTGTGTGTGTGTGTGAGTGTGTGTGTGTGTGTGTGTGTGTGTGTGTGTGTGTGTGCGTGTGTGTGTGTGTGTGTGTGTGTGTGTGTGTGTGCGTGTGTGTGTGTGTGTGTTTTAGAAAATATATTGTAATTAGGCCCTCAGAGTGGAGAGGGGGAATCCCAGGAGTCGCACACATCCAGATAAAACATTCCCAGACTCACACACACATGAAGATTACACAGTTGCACTCGGACACACACACACACACACACACACACACACACACACACACACACATGGAACACACACACACACACCCCGGTGAAATGTCAGGTTTGAGGGATGCTGAGGGGAATGCGAGCTTCCCTCGGTCTTCCTCAGTAATGACGGGGAGGATGATGAGCTGTGTGAAGAGGGTGCTGCTGGGAAATATTCAGAAGCTCCAACCAGGGGACCCCAGATAACCCTCAATGAACACACACACACACACACACACACACACACACACACACACACAGAGTACAGTATGTTCCCCTCACACAGCCGAGCCACAAACTGTATCAGAAGCGTTGCTGTGAATAATGCATGAGTGCGTCTGCGGTGCCGGTGGAGGGGCCGGTGTCTCGCACGGCCTGGTCTTAATGAAGTCGGGCACGTCGGCCTCGCTCGGCTGCCAGGAAGTCATGAATAAACATCAGCCGGCTAATTAAACTCGGCGCGGGGCGACTGTACTGATCAGTAAACAAGCAAGTGGTGAGGAGGGTTCTCGCACATGCTCAGTTGGGACTCGCTCGGGAAGGGGAGGATGTGATAAAACTCAACTTTGTGTTCAGTACAGTGTGCACTCTGGAGAGAGGAGGAAGGAGACAAGGAGACGAGAGAGTGTGAGAATGCAAAAGTCTGAACTTAATATCAGAGAGGTTTAATGTTTCTTATAATCTGTTTTCAAACTTACACTCCTGGAAATCTCAGGACAGCCTCTGAAATCTTCCAGAGTTACTTCCTGAGTTTTCCCTGTCAGTCAGGGTGGGGGGGAGGGGGTGAGGGGGGAGGGGGTGAGTTGGGTGTCTCAGGAGGCAAGACATGATGCAGAAAAAGTGCAATGGAAATGGTGGACAAAGCAGCAGAGTCTAACATGTTAATGTCATTTTTTTGTCTTTATGCTACAAGTGGAAAAGAACAAACTGATGAGCAGAGAAGTTCATACCAAAGGCCAAACTACAGGGACAGGAATTAGAAGTTATCAGCAGCTTTAAACTCTCAGTCTAGCTCTTCAGTTTCATGCTCTGTTTTATTGAAACCCTGTTAAATCACATCGTCTTTAAAGGGAGCCTAATTACATACACGACTAGTCATAACCCCTGAAAACACACTCATGGAGAAGTTTCCTGAATGTTTCCTGCTGCTTTAAAACATCGGCTCACTCTGACTTTATGCGAGAAATGTAACTCTGGTGCTTGTAAAAAAAAAAAAAAAAAAGTTGTTATCGTAATTCTCCATGACAAAGACTTAAATGAATCCTTTTTCTTGAGATCTCAAGACGATTAAGTCATTGTCACAGGAAAACCAGCATAGCTATCCCGAGATAACGAGAGAAAAAAAAGTTGAGATCTAGAGAGAAACAAAAAAAACAAAAAAATTCTCATTATCACAGAAACAGAGTTAAAAAATATGTAATGATTCATGTCAGCTTTGGGCTTCTATACAATACAAATATACAACACAATATATATAGAGACATTTTTGTGCATCCAATAGAAATAAATGCTACAGTATCTGTACAAAACTTTCAAGCTGTGTCAGCATCTGGTAAGGTGACTTTATATAAAATTCAAGGTTTAACTGGACTTGTCTTAGATGAGGTGTTGACAGATATTTTCACTCGCAGTAAGACAAATACAGTCAGAGTACATTTAAAGTTTTTGCAGGGTATCTTCTCTCTCACTCATTCCTTTTGCTCCCTGGTTTTTTTCCGTCCTCAGCCTGCAACTGTAACCTGCACGCGCGGCGCTGTCGTTTCAACATGGAGCTGTACAAGCTGTCGGGGAGGAAGAGCGGAGGAGTCTGCCTCAACTGTCGCCACAACACAGCCGGGCGCCACTGCCACTACTGCAAGGAGGGCTACTACAGAGACCTGTCCAAACCCATCTCGCACAGGAAGGCCTGCAAAGGTACAGAGGGCCTCTTCAGGATTCTCCTTCAGCCACTTCAGGCTCTTTCTTTCTCTTTCTCTGTGCCGACATTTTAACTTTTTTTTTTTGCAGCAATTCCATCAGAATGTATTAAATGTTTACTAAGACGTACAAAGCAGCACATGTTTACTTAGTACCAGACCCTAACTGAGAGGATTTGAGTCCGATGTGCAACAGTTTGAGATGAATTACAGGAAGCAGCGTCTTCATTCCTGCTGTCAGCGGGGATGAGTTGGGGGGTCTGTTGGGGATTGTGGAAGGTCGTGGAGGTACGGGCATGTCGGGCTGGGTGTTCCCTCATCGACAGCTGAGTTATTTGGCTTCATTGGAGGAGGAGAGGGGGGGGGGGGGACGACGACAGGACAAGCAAAACAAACAGAGCTAAAGGTGTGAAGTGATCCCCGGTGAAGGTCAGAGACGAAGGAGAAACAGGGAAGATAGGAGAGAGAGAAGGGGGGGGGGGAGAAAACGCAACAACAAAAAAAATAGATTGGCAAGAGAATGAAAGATGGGAGAGAAGTGGGGGAGGGGGAGGAAGAGGAAAAAAGACGCCCCACGCAGGTGTGCTCACCATTAAGTGCTGGATGAATCGGCTGCCATCAGCCCCCTCAGCGTAGCTAATAAGGGTCAAAGAAAGAAAAAGAGGAGGAGGGGGAGGGGGAGGAGGAGGGGGGGGCTGAAAAGAGTGAGGGTATGTTTTCTCACCTCTTCTATAGCTGCAGGGAAAGATAACAGGAGCTGAGTCCCTGTGCAAACAAGCCCACAGGCACCTCGCAGTGCAGCATGCAGGAAATACACGCGGAGAGCGAAGGTTTCAGGGCGCTCGCTTCTGACGGCGGCCCTGCGAGGGGAAATCTCACCCCGCCCGCTGACAGTTTTCAAGCCCCCGAGTTTTCTCACATCAGTCACCAGGAAGTAAATAAATAAACCCGACCAATCAGTCAGTTTGACAGAAGAGTGAATCATCTGCAAGAGAGAGAAAAAAAAGAATTGATTAGTTCAGATTTTTTTAAAAATGTCTGTCTCTTCCTTACCTTCATCGCCATGACGACGTGCTTCACAAAGCTGCCGTCACACTAATGTAAAAAAAAAATGTTGCAACATACGAGCGAGCGTATGAAGCGTCCTCTATCCGTTACCCGCCCCCTCCTCTTCCGCTCATGAGCGATATATTCCTAACACCTTCCGCGGCTTCGGGCCCGTTCGGCTGTCGAGCAGGAATGCAAACACACATTCATCAAGACGGGGGGGGGGGGGGGGGGGGGGCGTTGTGTATCATTAACCCCTATCCTCTGCTGTGTCTGCCAGCCAGGCTAATTGTGCAGATTTAACCTCTTGTTGTTTTTTTTTACATCCCTCCTCATGTGTCTCAGACTGTGACTCACTGTCATGGGGGTTCGTTTCTCCTCACAGAGGACGTTGATGCCTCAAAGTCCCGCTGTGCATTTTATCACATAAATGTTCAATATGGACACTTTCACAAATCAAGAAGCCTCATTTTCATGTAGAGCACCGAGGAATAGAAGCTTCAGCATGTAGAGTTTTTACTAGAGCCCTGCAGATTAATCGGCTGATATGAGCATATCCAGTGATTAACTATCGGCTTATTTTATCACAGATATGCACCGCTATAATCAGATTTATTTACCGATCAAATAGCATTTATTAATCTGTATGTCTTCTCCACAAGTGTTTGATAACTGCTCGATAAATACATAAATACATGTATAAATCCATCTTTCTTGACAGATCGAACATAAATCAGAGAACGATATCGGCCGATATTTCGATATCGGTCAGGTTCTAGTTTTTACCCTATTTTTGTTCTAATGACTGAAAATGACCTTCTTCATTTTTTAAATCAGGGATTGGTTGAATTATTTGAATTTATTTAGTCTCTGATGGCCTTCACATTTTGGAGACTTTACCTTTTTAAATCAGGCAATTTGAAAAACAATTTATTAGAGCGTTAAGATATGGATACATGATTTTTATTTTTTTTTGTAAATCGATATAAAGATAAACTCTCACACACGGCCTCGTACTTACAAACAAACATTTATTGGCAGCGTTTGGGTACTAAACCTTCATCGGGCCTTTAAGTTATCTAAGGACACATTGCTCTCCTACTCACCCGTCTTATTAAATAGATGTACGAAGGATAGGATTTCTATTTTCTGTAAAGAAATAACAAATAAATAAATGTATTTCTAAGTGAAATCCACACGAGCCAGGAGCACAATGTTAACATGTACATAAAACAAATCACACAACTATCTACAAGTTTGTGAAATAATAAATAAACTATTAAATAAAATGCTCTTTAAATGAAATAAATAAATAAAAATGTGCTTTCCTGCAAAACAAAATACACACAGCTGTGTATTAACGGTTACTGAGACAGAGAGAGAGAGAGAGGGAGAGAGAGAGAGAGAGAGAGAGAGAGGGAGAGAGAGGGAGAGAGAGAGAGAGGGAGGACGATGATGGACAGACAGACGTCCTTCAGGATAAATGTTTAACTTTATTTTAACATGAAATATGTCGACATTAACCGTATAGTTTAACTCTCAACATGCCGTTTGAAGATATATCATTACATCTTAAAAACCTCGATGTAACGCCCAGACCTCAGATTTAATGAACACATTTCAGATGATTAAATCTATTGCTAAAGAAATGAGAATCCAGTGATGTAAATATGCAACATTCGAAAACAAATTGACAAATTGTTTTTGTGTAAAACTAAATGAACGCGACAAAAGAAAAAGAAAAACCTGAGTTTAAGAAAAGAAAAAACTAGAAAACTTTCTGCACAGAGTGGAAAAAAACAAACACTAATGTGGAAATGTATTCTCATACGATGATGATGATGATGATGATGATGAAGATGAAGATGACTCATTTGATGTTTGGAAACTTTGGATAACTGAGTCATGAAAAGAAAGTGAAGACAGCGAGTTGAAAGAGTTGAGTAAAGTGCAGCTGGAGTCTGCATGAACCTGAGCATGTGAATCTGCTTCTTATTTAATCTGATGTGTTTGTTTGCGGCCTCCCGACGCCACCACTTCTTTGCAGTCTGGTCAGAACGGTGAATAAAAGCTGAATGTGATAACTCATAATTAATTGAGAAAAGCATAAAGACAAACGTTGAAACTGAGAGATGTCTTCGTTTTTGGAAAATTATACACCATTTTTAAATTTGATGCCAGCACATGTTGTGAAAAAGACGGCAGCACAGGGTTATGTTGAGTCACTTTTTAAGAGTTTGGAGACCTGATGAGCCAAGAGACCAAATTCTGTATTTTTTTAAACGGTTGAACTTGTTTTCAGTCTTGCTAAATTTAAGATCTCGGTTGTTCAACGGTTCAGGTTCTCCTTTGTCGTATTTGAAGCTCCAAGTCAGGACTGAAAGTCTCAACATTTGACAAGTTGTTTTTGTTCTGTTCCAATTAATTATGAGCTTCAAATCACTTTCTGTTTTGTTTTTTTACATTTTACACAACGGCCCAATTTTTTTTAGGAATGTGGGGTCGCAGTTCCATGAACCCTCAGAAGAATTTCTCAATAACATCTTCACCACTTTTATTGTTGTTATAAGATAATCGCAGCTCCATTGGCTCACAGCAGGAGTCACGTCCCGTCATATTCTCATTACATCAGAGTCTCCAAATCACCTCACACTGTCAGACTCGCTCCTGAACCCCGTCCCGTTCTCAAACACATAAACACATTTCATCATTATTTACAACGCTGTCAGCTTACCCAAACCGTTTTCTTCAATTTAATCCATGAAATTTGCCAGAGTTTGTTGCACCTCCCACCTCTCCGGGCTCTGTGTAATTATAAGCAAACAGTGTCCGAGCTGCAGCGGGGTGTTGGGTTACATCCAAACAGGCTTACAATAGAAGGACGTGTGGTAATTACCCCGAGCTGACAAACGATACCAAGCATGAACTCTCTCTCTTTTGCCAATTAAAACATTTGTGTTCTCTATATTTGGAAGGTTACAGATGAGAACGTTAAGGATGTGTGTGGCTGTGTTTACACGCTCGCTTTCCTTCTGTTAATAAACTTACCACACACACAGATTTCTGCCGTACGTCACACACCTACAGTATGTCAAAATCTACAAGGTTGACCTCAACATAACTCAAGATCATTCAATGAAACTCAAAGTGCAGAACTCATTTATGCGTGCGCGAGAGAGAGAGAGAGAGACTTTTTGCTGTAGAGAGAGAGAGAGAGAGAGAGAGAGACTTTTTGCTGTAGAGAGAGAGAGAGAGAGAGAGACTTTTTGCTGTAGAGAGAGAGAGAGAGAGAGACTTTTTGCTGTAGAGAGAGAGAGAGAGAGACTTTTTGCTGTAGAGAGAGAGAGACTTTTTGCTGTAGAGAGAGAGAGAGAGAGACTTTTTGCTGTAGAGAGAGAGAGACTTTTTGCTGTAGAGAGAGAGAGACTTTTTGCTGTAGAGAGAGAGAGAGAGAGACTTTTTGCTGTAGAGAGAGAGAGACTTTTTGCTGTAGAGAGAGAGAGAGAGAGTCTTTTTGCTGTAGAGAGAGAGAGACTTTTTGCTGTAGAGAGAGAGAGAGAGAGACTTTTTGCTGTAGAGAGAGAGAGACTTTTTGCTGTAGAGAGAGAGAGAGAGATACTTTTTGCTGTAGAGAGAGAGAAACTTTTTGTTGTAGAGAGAGAGAGAGAGAGAGACTTTTTGCTGTAGAGAGAGAGAGAGAGACTTTTTGCTGTAGAGAGAGAGAGAGACTTTTTGCTGTAGAGAGAGAGGGGGACTTTTTGCTGTAGAGAGAGAGACTTTTTGCTGTAGAGAGAGAGGGGGACTTTTTGCTGTAGAGAGAGAGAGACTTTTTGCTGTAGAGAGAGAGGGGGACTTTTTGCTGTAGAGAGAGAGAGAGACTTTTTGCTGTAGAGAGAGAGAGACTTTTTGTTGTAGAGAGAGAGAGAGAGAGAGAGAGAGAGAGAGAGAGACTTTTTGCTATAGAGAGAGAGAGAGAGACTTTTTGCTATAGAGAGAGAGAGAGAGACTTTTTGCTGTTGAGAGAGAGAGAGAGAGACTTTTGCTGTAGAGAGAGAGAGAGAGAGAATTTTTGCTGTAGAGAGAGAGAGAGACTTTTTGCTGTTGAGAGAGAGAGAGAGAGAGACTTTTTGCTGTAGAGAGAGAGAGACTTTTTGCTGTAGAGAGAGAGAGAGAGACTTTTTGCTGTAGAGAGAGAGAGACTTTTTGTTGTAGAGAGAGAGAGAGAGAGAGAGAGAGACTTTTTGCTGTAGAGAGAGAGAGAGAGAGAATTTTTGCTGTCGAGAGAGAGAGAGACTTTTTGCTGTTGAGAGAGAGAGAGAGAGAGACTTTTTGCTGTAGAGAGAGAGAGAGAGTTTTTGCTGTAGAGAGAGAGAGACTTTTTGCTGTAGCGAGAGAGAGAGAGACTTTTTGCTGTAGAGAGAGAGAGACTTTTTGTTGTAGAGAGAGAGCGAGAGAGACTTTTTGCTGTAGAGAGAGAGAGAGACTTTTTGCTGTAGAGAGAGAGAGACTTTTTGTTGTAGAGAGAGAGAGAGAGAGAGAGAGACTTTTTGCTGTAGAGAGAGAGAGAGAGAGAGAGAGATTTTTTGTTGTAGAGAGAGAGAGAGAGAGACTTTTTGCTGTAGAGAGAGAGAGATACTTTTTGCTGTAGAGAGAGAGAGAGAGATACGTTTTGTTGTATAGAGAGAGAGAGAGAGAGAGAGGAAGAGAGAGAGAGACTTTTTGCTGTGGAGAGAGAGAGAGAGAGAGCGAGACTTTTTGCTGTAGAGAGAGAGAAAGAGAGAGAGAGACTTTTTGCTGTAGAGAGAGAGAGACTTTTTGCTGTAGAGAGAGAGAGAGAGAGACAGGGAGAGAGAGAGAGAGAGAGAGCCTTTTTGCTGTAGAGAGAGAGAGAGAGAGAGAGTCTTTTTGCTGTAGAGAGAGAGAGAGAGAGACTTTTTGCTGTAGAGAGAGAGAGAGAGAGAGACTTTTTGCTGTAGAGAGAGAGAGAGAGAGAGAGAGACTTTTTGCTGTAGAGAGAGAGAGAGAGAGAGACTTTTTGCTGTAGAGAGAGAGAGAGAGAGAGAGAGAGAGAGACTTTTTGCTGTAGAGAGAGAGAGAGAGAGAGAGAGAGAGAGAGAGAGAGAGAGAGAGAGAGAGACTTTTTGCTGTAGAGAGAGAGCGACTGTAAAGGAGATCATCGGTTTACATTTTGCGGTGTGTCCAGCTCCGTCGCTACATGTCGGCCTTTTTGGACATGTTGAATCGGTATCGGTCGACGCGGTCGGTGAGAGGAATCACTCTGATTGGCTGTTCAGCTAAGCAAATCAGTGCACTAGAAGAAAAATTGAAAGGGACAAAAGCAAGTCAACAACTTCAACTTTTTCTCAGACATCATTCTGCATTAGAAGTTCCTTTATTACGAGTGTTGAGTGACATCCGTGTGAAAATGGTCTTCTCGTATCATAACAACGGTTCATTTATCTGCATCCGTCCTAATCTTCTTCCGGTTTCCCCTTTTTAGGAACGACGATTACAGACTACCGCTATCTTCCCCCCTCATGGAGTGAGACTCTAAATACAACACGGGTTCAAGGAGCTCTCGTTTGTATCTTTAACAGTTTGAAACCTTTGAATAATAAAACCCAAAGAGCGTATTTGAAAAAGTTTAACTTAGATGGGAAGATAGCGAGATGTGAAGAAGACAAAGAGACTCTGGGTGGTCTCTGAACGCCCTCTGGCATCTCACCGTGATAACACCATGTAGAGTGTGATCAGCTGTTTTGTTGTCTCACTGATACCGAGCCTGTCTGAACTTTATTTCTGAAAGTTAAACATTAGTGATTCCTCCTTTGTGGATGTGCAGTCTGGCAGGATAATGAACGACAGCGAGAGGGAAGCCATGCTTTTGATTAGTCCTCCATTTAAATCCAATAAAATCAAGCTCGGGCAGGTCGGCCTTGGGTTTCTGCGGCTGATTGACAGAATTCAGGCCTCCAAATCCAAACCCCAACATCAAGCATCATATAACTACATCAGGAAGTGGAACGATGAGGAACATGTTTTGCATCAAGAGGGAAATAGGCTTCAATTGAGGGATGGTCTGTTTCAATCAGAATAACCCGTGAAAAAAAAAAACACCACTCGTGTTGACATATGTCTTCCATTGAAACAGTAGTAGTAGGTTCTTATTACTTCAAATCATAGACTGTATAAAACATGAACGTAGTCTCAGTGTCGTCACCCATTGGTTTCTGAAGGGAAGTTTTTAAGTCGAAGGATGGTGACCGGCCGCCATAACGGATATGCTAAGTCGGACTAACTTTCGATCAACCTAGAAAGAGAGAGACGGTTACAACACATCCAGCTGTCAGTCAACTCACCATGTCCCTGATTATGCAAATGTAGAAATAACTCTAAAGGCCCTGACACACCGAGCAGATGGCAAAGACGTAGTGGCAACGAAGGCCGTCTGTGGAGTCGCCTCACGTCTTGGCCAAAAGGTTGCACTAGGACACACCGCAAAGACTACAGCCGACAGCCAACCACCACGTACGATCTGCTCATGAGTGAGAGGAAATAACTCTCCATGCCAGCAGGCGGCGGTAGCTCTTTGTTATGATACGAGAAGACCATTCAGAACGCTGTCGGTCACCACTCGTATTATAGGTCGTCTACTAATGGAGAATAATGTCTGATAAAAAGTAGAAAATGGCGCTGGCGTTGTCAGTTCTTGGTCTTTTAGTGGAAAAAAGAAAAGAAGAGGAGGAAGAGATGAATAAGGAGAAACCGCACTAATGGGTGAAAGCATGGAGACTACAGAGACATGCTCAAGGGGCTTTACTGAACCTGAGAGGAGAGCTGGAGAGAAATGAAACCTCAGAACAGCCAATCAGAGAGATTCCTCTCACCGACTTCGATTCAACATGTCGAATCAGCCGGAAAAAGGCAAACGGGGGCCGACAGGTAGCGACGGAGCTGGACACTCCACGTCGAGACGACGATCGCTCACCCTTGGTCCAACTAGGACGGATGGCTGATGATCTCCTTGGTGTGTCAGGGTCTTAAGGCCCAAAAACAAGAATTCCAGCCACTTCATTGGATCAATAAAACAACACAACAAACAAAACCCGACCTCCTAATAGATAGACTTGTTTCAGAGAGCTGTACGCACACTGTACCAACAACCCAACAGCACCGTCTCTCTCTGCTCTCCAAAGATGTTTGTGGAGGAGCAGAAACCTAATTATAATGGAACACAGATTTGGGTTGGCTCCACATCAGGGCCAACAAATTATTCTTATTGGCACAGAACACACAAACTAAATTTGTGGGATGGGGGGGGTTCAGACTTCAAACGGCAGCTTTATGGTAAACGATTGGCAGAGTTGAAAACTCTCACATTGTGCAATCTCTGAATGAAGCACAAAAAAAAAATTCTCCACCCATTAAGCAAAGATTTTTTGCATGATTTTGTACGCATAACTCCAGGCGCCAGGAGCTGTCTTCATCTAGGAACATGACAGATATATATATATCAGTCTTATTCAAGATGAAGGTGGTGGAGAAGATACCATAACATGGAGGTGTTAGCAGCCTTTCTTCTTCTACCGTCCCCATATCTTCCTGAGACATCTGTAGTATCCACTTAACCGCTAAGTGGACACACACTTGAACCAAAAGACACTCAGTGATTCAGCCCTTCACCCAACAGGTGGGTCATCCAGCCAGGGAGTCGGACTATTTGTCATCCAGCAGGACAGCGGGGTCAGGCTCAGTCGGCCTTTGAGTCGAAAAGGGAGGGCAAACTGTAGAGGAGTAAGAAGGCTTCTGAGAGTTTCCCACCTGTGGACCATGTGCTGCTGCTGCTGCATGTGCACCTTGATTTACTGGCAGGCTCTTTGGTCTCAGAGCTGTGGTTACCAGGCAGACACTCTTAAACATATAAACCCAACTCTCTGAAGCTCCAAGCAGAAACCGCTCTTTGCCCTTCTGAAACTAAAACCCCTCTGACATGCTGCAAAATTTACAGACCTGCAGACGTGCTGTACCGGCCTCCACGCTGCTTATTGGGTTTCCTGGGACCATGCATGTGTGTGTGTGTGTGTGTGTGTGTGTGTGTGTGTGCTGTTCCTCCCACTCAGCTAGACACAACTAAGCAATGAAAGCGGTGACAGATTGGTCTGATAAAGGAACTAATAGATACACACACTTTAAAGGAGGTCTCTGTTTGTCTGATAAGAGGGGGGGAACAGCAAGTGTATTCACACACACACAATTACTCTGCAGAGATAAGAGCAGCAACAGAAGCTGAATCACAGGAAACAGGCAATAGAGATAAAAGAGAAGAAAAGCCTGTTAGTGTGTATGTGGAGGAAGGCAGAGGTGTGTATGGTCTCCATTGACTAGAGTACTTTTGTACATTTCTGTTCGCAGTAATATCTAGTCAACACAACAGAATGGCAACAAATAAATCCTCCATGCTTACTTTTTCAAGGAAAACATGTACCTGCGAAACTCGCTGTGAGAATTACAGACGAAAGGTTACATGCTACTTTCAATGCAACCAAAGCCTGTTATTTCAGGCCGAAATCTGCCATCATAAGTAAACTAGTGCCTCTGACCAGGCATATAGCAAATCATAATTTAGAATAATGGGGTGGCCAACCAGAGGGGGCCCATGCCACCACATATAACCCCTTTTGGACAGCCCTGGAGTTAGGAATTGGCTTGCTAAAACCAAGACAATCAAGTGTTGGAATGTGGAAGTACAAAAAAACTGCAGTTCTCCAAGTGGTATCTACGTCTGACCAGGCAGACAGCAAATCATAGATTAGAAAATGCGGGGGCATTTGGGGTGGCCAACCAGAACGGGCCTGTGGCACCGAGTGTGTAACCCCTTGGGAACATGCATGGACAGAGTTTGCGGCTTGCTAAAACCCTTCCATATGCATACAATGGAGATGGATCGGTTATTGACGCCACATAATACCTCACAAAACAGCAAAACGTTGTTTCCAAGAGTCTAAGATCAATCAAGAGGTATGATTAGTATAACGTCGACACAGAGGACCTGCAGTCATGTGGAGCATGTGTCTTACATCGCTACACAACTGACATTCACACTGAAACTATCAAAACAACATCAGTCTCAGTCAATTTACATGGCTAAATATATCGAATTAATCCACTTTTCATCAGTATTCGCTCTGACATTTAAACACATTAAACCCTCATTTAGATGCAATGAGCCGAAATGAACAGATTCTTTTGAGGCTGTAATTTTTCACTCTGGGCTCAACAGTCTGTGTGGTTTAAAAAACAAAAACAAGCCAAACCACTAAATACCCCCACAAAACCTCAAAGCACATAATTCAGCTTTTCCTTTGAAAAGGCTTTCAGACTGACAAGTGACACAAGGCAGAGAATAATCTTCAGGGCGGGGCAACGCCAATGAGGCTGAAAGTCGGCATCACTGCTGGGAAATAAACAGAGAGTATATCAGTCACGGGGGTGAGGAATAAAGTAGTGAAAGTCTGCTGACAAACGGAGTTTCTCGGCTTTGCAGGTCTTTTGAGCGAAGACGTGGAAATTGTTGATGAATAATCGAGGCGGCTCTGGTCTGGATTAGACTGTCAGGATTTACAGTATCGGCTGTTAGTGAGACTATTAATTCAACCACCTCTCCTCGCTATACATCCAAAAATAGATGAAACGCAACAACTCTCAGACAAAGATTACTCAACGATGATTTCAAACTTGACAGTGGTTGGGCTGTGAAATAAAGTAAGGGCTTGGATTGGGGGGGGGGCTGTTGTGAAATGATTACATTCCTGAGGCACATGTGTTCGATGGACCCCCCAGTTTGGGAGGAAGTGTGACAGACGTTTTGGGTTCGCGTTCAAAGCCAGGGAAAATCAAAAACAGGCAATTAGGATTATCCTCCATTATTTTATCATTTGGTAAACTTGCACAAGCTTTGTCTTTACCTCCCTCACACACACACACACACACACACACACACACACACACACACACAACTGTCGTCCCGTGGCGGTGGATGTGATTGTTTGATGTCAAAGGGTCGATTAGCTAACCATGTCTACATCAAGAAATGTCTCCAGACACAGAGGATGTGTCGATGTTTAAGTCTGGATGCCACGCTCTCTCTGGTGTTGAGACGGGAATTTATATTCTGTCTCTCTGTGCACGCCTCCACCTGTGTCTCACCACTCTGTTATTGACCATACTCACACAGCGGCCATTTTCCTCTGATGTCATGCTGAGCTCAAAAAGCTGTTTCAGGATTGTACTTGCTGTGTTTCTAGGTTAAAAGTTTTAAACATGTGGCCAGCGAGACATAGGACTAGCTGTTAGCATCCCAACGCTTCTTGGTTCATCAGCAACAGGAGAAACCAATCAGCTAGCACCACATCAGCGCTAACTTTGGCGTTCAACCACTTTCTAGCCTATAAAACTGTTAGGCAGTACTTTAGGTGGTGGTCAAAATTTGGGATACTTTTTGACACCACATGCAAAAACGATATCTCCATTATTATGATTTTTGATAATGTTTAAAAGCACTGAAGCGTCATACAAAAAAACTCCAGATCTTGAGTCTTATTTGTAACCAAAAGCTGACGCGAGAGACAGAGAGAAAACAGAGCCTCTAAATTGCTCAAAACCAATGGCAACCTTTTGTATTTGTGCAATTTAGACTGGAACTTTTAGGGATAAAAAAAACAAGGAATTCTATTGTTGTTGCTGTGGTTTTGAAACAGGTATCAATATCGTTTTATTTGTTACCAGAATCGTATCAAATTTCAGAAGTCTAGTATCAGGACAGCCCTAGCAGGAACTCTCGCTTTAAGCCGAATTATGGTGTTGTTTGAATTGTTAGCTAAAGGCAAAGTAAGCTAGGTTGTGGTTGAAAGGGAAAGGGATAGCTTACTAGCTAAAGGTAGTGTTAGCTAGCAGTGGTTAACATTAGCCGTTGTCTACGGTAGCTAGCTCTATGTCACTCTCATGTTTACATACATTTCTCCAGTTCCTGATCAGTGAGAAAGAGGAAGATTTAAATCAAATTCATGACTTTTTAAGGAGTCAAGCTTCCCACCCTGAGTGTGACATCTATCAGGAAAATGGCCGCCGTGTGAACATGGTGAATTGTTGCCACCACTGCTACCTTAACTTCTGCACTCTCTGTAGATAGTATATGTTTGTGTCTGTCTCTGTGTGTGTGTGTGTGTATGTGTGTGTGTGTGACCACTCACTGTGCCTCTCTTTCTTCCTCTGTTTCCTCACAGCATGTGATTGCCATCCCGTGGGCGCTGCTGGCAAAACCTGTAACCAAACCACAGGACAATGTCCCTGTAAAGACGGCGTGACCGGTATCACGTGCAACCGCTGCGCTAAAGGCTACCAGCAGAGCCGCTCGCCCATTGCCCCCTGCATAAGTACGTGGACCCGGTCTCTCACCACAAAGGGAGAGACACACAAGACACTGCAATCTCCAAGACACACACATGTGCATCATCAAAAATCACACTTTTAACATAAAGGAGCACACGGTGTAAGAGCAGGCACTCCAACACTGCTTAAATCCTCTCATCCTTCTTTTTTCTTCAGCGCTAACTGTCGGTTTCCTGACCAGTAAATCTGCTAGCTTAAATAAACACACCATTAAAGTGAACCTCAAGGTTATGGCAGCGCAGCTTTTCCTCGGCTTGTTGGTCTCAATAAATCTGAGTAAAGACCCCGGGCTGTTAACACCAACATTTCTTAGCCCTATTAGCAGAAAGCTCTGGGATGTATTACAAAAAATCAATCGTGCTCTTAGCTTCCACTATGACCACTAATGAGCCCAAAACATGCTCTTGTACTGATGTCAAAATGATATAAAAAAAAAAAGTATTTCACCTGAGGGACGACTTCAGACTTAAAGCTGCATTAAAAAATAAAAGAGAATTTATTGGGTCGTTGTCTCGTAAAAAAAAAAAAAAAACACTCTGGTATCAGTGCTCTCGCTGATAAAAAAGATATGAGGAAATCAATTCTGACGAGGAATAAAACAGCATGGGCTGAGATCCAATTAAGGAAATAAATTAAACAATCCGATATGTTTGATTTCGTGGGAATGTGCGTAAGAGCCGAGGTGTCGGCGGCTCCGATCCCTGCGAGATGTAAATAAAAGTCTCTCCCCCGATGATGAACTACGTAATCAGGTTTAATCTTTAACAGCCGTCTCTCAGATTTAGCGATGGCTCTTGCCAGCTTTTCATTTGACTTTATCTCTGATTTGTGTACACCTTCCAGCACTGTCAGAGATAAATCTACAGCCGAGTGTAATGAGGAACAGGCTCGTTATTTAAACTGGCACGCGTGGCGACTGAATACTGATGGAAGGAACGGGATCGACAACAACATCGGGCGAAGCCACCGCTGGGCCTTCATGGTCCATTGTTGTGGCAGTAATTGTTTTTCTTGTCGTTATATGGAGCGATTCGTCTGAGGAGAAGGCCTCATTATGTCCACAAGGCGTGCATATCATGCCAAAGATTTCCTGATTTACATCGCACATTAAATGTTGTGTACATTAAGAAAGTAGGAAAAGCAGGTTTGCTTCACCCCAGCTGAGAAAATCTGATTTTTTAACCCAATCAGAAGACTTGATTGTTTCTCTCTTTCCTCAAACACACACAGTGTTCTCCTCTGCACAGCTGACACCACCACTCTTTCTCTGCATGTGCCTTTGATACATCTCTGCGGTTTTTACCTTTTGTCCTCATATTCCTCCTTTTTTGATGAGCCCCTCCCGCCCAGAGTGACAAAAAAAAAAGAAGAAAAAAAGCGTTATGTGTGTTATATATCTTCTGTTGCCATCCTGCTCCTTTGGAGATAAGGGACGAGTTCTTCACGCCTGGTTTCTCCAAGTGTCTGCTTCCTTCCCGGAGAGGATGAACGAGGGCTGAGAGAATCAAGTGTTTGGACGATCACACAGTTCTTGTAGAGTTTTGTTCTACAGCAGCAGGATACAAGAGAGGGTGAAGGACAGGAAAAACAACTCAGTAATGAAGGATTCATTAAAGGAAGATTTTGAATATAAATTGAAATACCAAAATTAGGCATGTGTTTGGAAAGGTAGACTTTTAAAAGACGTATAACAGAAATCTCATTGGGAGTGTGGAAACTTAAGAGCGAGCCCAGAGAGTGGGGAATGACATGCAGGAAAGGAGCCACAGGTAGGACTTGAACCCGGGCCGCCTGCATGGAGGACTAGAGCCTCCGTTGATGTGGAGCTACCTAACCGCTTGGCACTCACGCCCCCTATTTAGGAAAAATGAATAAAGATACGATATGTCCATTCCGACATAATCAACAACAACAAAAAGATGACGTCGAAGGCTAGCGGGGAATCATGGAAGTTCTCTCTGCTGCTACCTGGCTCCTGCCATAATGCCATCATACTCCACTACCTTGATGTAAACACTGCAAAAACTACAAATCTTACAAAGTGTTTTTGTCTTATTTCTAGTCAAAAATATTTCATCACCACATTCACCTGACAAGTCCAGAAAAATGTCTTACTTGAAGATATAAAATGTAAAAAAACAAGGCCTTTAAATCTTGGAATAAGATGTTCATCTGGACCTGTCAGGTGAATGTGGTTTATATTATTCTTTTTGTTATATTTCTGAGTGGAGATTAGACAAAAACAGTTGATAAGATTTGAGTGTTGCAGTGAACCAGCAGAGTGGGCGGATGGCATCTCGTAGCGATCAAAATAAAATGGAGATAAAGTTGTATGCGGGGGGGGGGGGGGGTTTCAGGTTAAACCGGCATGTGTAAGCAGGACTCCAGCACAGGAATGCGGACGTGAACCTGCTAGGCGGCTGGTGGTACTCGCACTGCTAACGCTAGCCAGACTCGGCAAACCAATTTGACTTTGCTAACCGTCACACACTGTGATTCAGTGTTTAGCCGCATTAACTACGCTAAATTTTCTTCGCGTTTGCTTAACTTTAGAAGAGTCGAGTAGTCTGTCCCTCGTATTAAAATATGAGCACAGGAAGCTTTAGAAGAGTTTGAAAGGAGTAGGGAAACTGGAGAGGATTTGTCAAGAAATAAATAAGGAAGAAAACTAAGGAAAGCAACACTTAATATCTAACTAGGATTAAAGACCCAAAGTAACAGTTAGATTAATTTCAAAATATCAATCAATGACTATTAAATACATTTCCTACCTAATGTAACAACAAGTGTTAAACACTAAATTCACACTGAAAGCTGGTCAGTTGAAGAAATCAAACAGTTTTTGGTCCACTCATGTCCTCAACACTGATACTTTTTCACATTTTTGACTTGTTTTGTCTTTGCATGTTCGTCCACAGTAATGACGCTGATGTCTCTTTTTGTCTATGTTGTGTTTTCTTGTGGAGTAGAGATTCCCGTTGCACCTCCTACGACCCCGTCCAGCAGTACAGAGGAGCCATCAGGTGAGTACATTCAAGTCAAACATGTATTTTATTTGGACTTTTTATCTTCTGTGTGCTGCTGAACTCTGAGGGAAAGATGAGGAGGATGTGTTGGGATTTCTTCCACGGCCTCACCACAGGTTTTTTTTTTTTTTTTTTTTTCCCACCAGTGTAAAAACAGACTGCTGGATAAATTGGATCCCTCATGCCTTGGCTCTGCTTATTAAGGGTTCATGAATAT
Source organism: Labrus mixtus (assembly GCF_963584025.1). Classification (NCBI taxonomy): domain Eukaryota; kingdom Metazoa; phylum Chordata; class Actinopteri; order Labriformes; family Labridae; genus Labrus; species Labrus mixtus. The sequence continues at coordinate 32,326,166 of NC_083613.1, read as the reverse complement.
TAAATCCATTAGCAGCAACTCTGGGATGTGCCTCCTTTAATCCCTCACACTTTCACGATTAATCAGTCTAACTGCGGCACAGTGGGGTGTTGGTCTGGCTTGCAGCACGGGGGCTCGGCAGTTTGTTTGATTTGATGATTTTTCATCTCTCAGAACTCCCTCGCTGCCGGTTTGATGAAGTGAAGTGGGGAAAAGACTGATGGAAGGAGCTGGATGATGCAATTCATCTGTGAATACAACTGCACTTTTATTAATGTACTTTTATTGAAGGGGGGTTAGGGAAGTGTGGATTTAATGTCCGATCTTATAGGATGGGTATAGGACCTGATGAACCATGAGTTGTGGTTCATCAGGTTGTAGAGCTCAAATCTGTGGAGCTCTAAATTGTGAGACTGCATAAATATGAGTAAAAGTCATTTTAAATGTGACTCATTGACTGAACTGAAAAGCTTTTTTATAACCAAAGTTTTTAGTGATGTTTTGTTGCCATTTAAATTAAACATGGAGGATAAAAAGATTTATAAAGTTGCTTTTACGATACGATACAATACGTTGCGATATGATACGCCATGATATGATACGTTACGATACTTTACAATACAATATATTACGGTACGATATGATACGTTACGATATGATACGTTATGATATGATACGTTCCGATATGATTACGATATGATACGTTACGATATGATACGTTACGATACAATATGATATGTTACGATACAATATAATACGTTACAATAAAATGCGATATATATTTTACGATACAATATGTTTCGATACAATATGTTATGTTACGATACTTTACGATATGTTACTATACAATATGTTTCAATACATTATGATACGTTACGATATGATACGTTACGATATGATACGTTACGATATGATACGTTACAATACATTACAATATGATGTTACGATATAATACGATGCGTTACGATACTTTACGATACGATATGTTACGATACAATATGTTACAATACATTATGTTACGATACTTTATGATACAATATGTTACGATACAATATGTTAAGATACAATATGTTACGATATAATATGATACGTTACAATGCTTTACGATACTTTTTGATACGACACCATACGCTACAATATTTTACGATACGTTACCGTAAGAGATGTTATGATATAATATTTTATGTTACGATACATTATGATTTGTTACGATATGTTACATTCCGATTAAATATATATTACAATATCCCAACCCTATTCCTCGCACTAGTTACTCAGATATCTCTCTTTAATTACTAAACCCACAAGTTGTTTATATACGATTTGATTAAAGCACTCCTTACTTCATTCAAATATAATGATAACCGCGGTCATAGCATGAATTTGTAAAATGTACAGCACATAAACGTCTCGTAGCGTGGAAATAAACATTCCTTTACAAAAGCGAGTTAGAATAACTTCCACATTTCGTTTTTTGTCCTTGTGCTGGAAAAAATTGAGTCATCTGGCAGCGCATGTTTGCTCTGTCTCACCCATGAAGTAGCAGGAGGCCCATGCTATACGTGTGTGTGTGTGTGTGTGTGTGTGTGTGTGTGTGTGTGTGTGTGTGTGTGTGTGTGTGTGTGTGTGTGAGAGTAAGAGGCTCCTGCAGCTGTTGTTGGGCCCTCTGAGCTCCCTTACATTCCCCGGACAGCTTCGATTGACAGCACAGTCAGGATACTGCCGAGCCAGCCCCTCCTGCCCCCCCCCCCCCCCCCCGCCCTCCTAAAAGTCCTCCACCTCCTTCTTTCTTTTCTCTCTCGCTCTCTACGTTCGCTCTCCTCCACTTCCTTCGTCTCCCTCTGTTTCACGCTTTGTCTTCACATCACACTGTGGGTGGTGTCGAGCCGGAATATCTGGACTTTCTCTGGGCCCCCTTGTCATGAATCTGTCCAGTTTCGGGGCGTAGGAAATTTTCCTCACCTCATTCATGGATTACGGGATAAGTGAGAGAAAAGGCTTGTATTGCTTCATCAACTTCAGGAAAAAGATCGGCATTCCAACATGTGAAAGCACAACACATGTTTTGGATGCTGGGGTTGTTTTTTTTTAAGGTATGAAAGCTGCACCTTCACCTCCCTCTCCCTTTCCCCCCAAAGCAACATGAAATCCTCACTGAACGTAAACACAACCTGAAGGAGACAGCGAAACGCCTCGGACCATGTAGTCACACAGATAATCTAATCAGGAGAGAGAGAGGTTGAAATCAGGCGGTTTGGAAAGTGGATCACCCTGATGGACGCTCTGTGTCGCCCGTGTCAGAATCATGAATATTACCCTCTTAGCCTTCGATAAACGAGGAAAGAGGAAACACACATATTACTCGGCGTTGTATTTTTCAAACAGCTATGATGTCATCTCACATGTGATTAATGAGAGCAACCCACCCGGGGTCCTTACACTCAACTTGAGAAATCAGAAAATAATATAACTGTGCCTGTTAAGAGGCTCGAATCGATCGGGCTGGTTTGATATTTTTTGACTTTTCTGAACATAGATCGGCATCAACACATTATAGTAATAAACATATTTATAGATTTACTTACTGTGAGTGTCTTTTCAGTCGGCCTCCCTCGAACCGCACAAACGACCACAATATGTGACCAGCGGTGTCCTAAACCTCACATACATTAATGTAGCCTTAAATCATCAAGTATTTCCTAACGGTCCCAGGGTTACAAGATTTTCAAGGAAGCATTAAACATGTTACCATGGTGATATGAATACATTTATTTATTAGTACATTCCTTTTTTCCTTTTTGTTTTTGGTAAGACACTTTGGTTTAGTGATCTAGTTTTGTCATTTTTTGCCAAAAATATTTACAAGACATGTCTATAAAAAAGGCAATAATACATGAATTAATGTAAGCCTGGTAACAGAAGCAGAAGGACACACACGGCAACCGCTTGACCAGATGCAGGGACATGTTGGAGCATCGGCAATGTTTTCATTCTAAAGTTTTAGGACGCCTTTAAGGACACTCAAGCACACAGATATCAAAAACACCACAGAAACAGGAATCAGTTTCAGTGTCAATCAAAAAACATGACAACATTTTAATACAATTCTTACCACCATCACATTGGTTGTAATGAGGAATTTTGGAGATGAAGATGATGAGCAAAGGTTTCAAAATTCATAGAAAAAGAAGAAAAAAAAATGTAGTTTGGAAATTTGTGAGAGGTTAAAATGAAAAATAAGACGAGGGGAAACAGAAATGAGGTCATGGTGAGAAAAACAACGACTCATTTTGAGGAAGATGAGGCTGAAAGAGTCAGAAGATTTCATCGGAATTTGGAAATTGATGCAACAATAACAAGAGAGAAACCCTGGTGTGTGTGTGTGTGTGAGTGTGTGTGTGTGTGTGGGGGGGGTGCTGCGCTGACAGCTGTGAGGCAGGTGCCGTGTTGCGCCTCACTTGGACGGAGAGGGGGGGACGTGTTTTGAGGAGAGGTGAATGGAGGGCGTGAAGGGTAAAAAAAAAAAAAAAATGGAGTGGATATTAATTTGTCCCCCCCCCCCACCCCCCCTCGACCACACGGCGGGGTTGGAATGCATGGAGAATACCTCCGATTGGTGTGGCCCAGACAAAACACACATTGTTGCCGGTAGGTCACGGATGGTGCGAGCCGCCACTCCCACGGGTCGAGACTGAGACGTCTGCGCAGCAACAACGCAATGTGGAGGAGATTAACCACCGATGACCTGTAAGGATACACAGGATGTTCAGAGTAACTGATGATGATGATGATGAGGAGGAGGACTGGAGTGGTGATGATGAGGCTCATGGGTGTCGTGGTGAAGGCTTATACGTGTGTGTGTATGAGTGTGTGTGTGTGTGTGTGTATGAGTGTGTGTGTGTGTGTGTGTGTTGTCAGAGGCTGGAAGTGATCAGAATCAGTGGCCGACCCCTCCTTGGATTTTTTGGACATGAGTCTTGCCTCACACGCCCTGCGCTCTACAGTCATGTCAACGTGGGCTCTTGTTACGACCACTTATTAGTAGGAGAGAGGGAGAGGAGAAATAATGCTGCAAGACCTTTTGGAATAAGCTCGGCCAATCACAGAACAACACCGTATCAAATTCTAATTATTGGTATAAAAAAGTTTGCTTAAAATTTGTAGATATTTTTTTGGAGTGTAGATCTTGGCCGGGTTGTTTCCTCTCTAGCGTGACAGCGTGTGCTTTTGAGTGAAATTCAACAGGAGTCCCCCCGCTGACTCATCTGAAACTCATCAGTTACAGTGAAAGAGGGCCGACACCAATCATCCCTGAACTGATTACGAGCCGCCACCCGCCCCCTCAAAAGTAAAAATCTCAAATCAGGTCAACAGGCCTCTCCAACAGCCTCTCAAAACAAAAAAACAGAAAAAAGGCCGTCCACTCCATCGTCTGACAAGAAAAGAGACGAGGGCCCTCTCTCTCTTCTCTCTCTCTCTCTATCCCTCTCTCTCTCTCTCTCTCTCTCTCTTTTGCTGGACGGGATCCAAACTCTCCCGGCTCTGGTGCGATCGGCCCAGAGCAGAGCAGAGCGGGGCACCACACTGGGCTCTATAATCTAATTACATGCTTTATTTGCCGCAATTTGTTTCTCAATCAGTCTGCTGGAGGGAGAAAGCCCTCCTCCTGGGCCGTCATTTACACCTCCTTTATTGATCGCGCCCGCATACAGTACGTGGCTGTGTGTTCACACCGAGTTATCCAGAGCTCGTCTAGACTTACATGATAGAGATTCACCATCACACTTCGATTGACTGTCAGATTTCACTGGGTGGTTTGATTTATCTGTGTGGAAAAAACCACCAACAAACACATATTTGTGTTCCTCCATCCAACCACAGAAATGAGCAGTTACTCTGAATCTTATTTTTAGAGGTTTTATTCGGTATGACTGGTTACTTTAAGCTCACTAGAGCCTTTGTGTGAGCCAATGTTGTGAGGATAAAGTCCACTCATTGGTGGATTTATTTTTTCCACACACAAAGCCGTGGATTATCTGTGTCAGGGTTGTTTCAAACTACGGGAAATACTCATTTTGTTTTATTAGAGTGCAAGAAAAGTAGAATTTTCCTTAAGGACGTCTGTTTTTTTTCATTAGGTAGAGGTACATGTATGTGGAGGTGTCCTAAATACCAAATAAAAAGTGAAACATAAGATAGTAGTGATGTGTCGACGAGCTCTTTCAAATGAATGATAGGAGTCTCCGGACTATTCCCTGTTGAACTCCTAACCTCTACATAATCGACCCTTGAATGAACATTCAGGGAGCTTGCAGGATAAAGTTAAATGTCTGTAAAAATGAATTTTGCACCCCTTGTGATCCAGCATGCAGAACCTTCTTGTGTTGTCGGGTCATGTTCAGTCGTGCAGTGTCATCAGTGTGGTCAGTGGAAGCGTTGTCTCAAAACCAGAATTTCAACATTTGACGCAATAAAAATCAACAATGTCCAAAACTGTTTCGATACCACGGCAACAACAAAAAAAAAGTTCTCTGCATCAAATATTGTCTGAATTCTCGTTTCAAACAGACACACTCTTTAAGTTGCACAAATAAACATTACCGATGTTTTAATGTCGGTTTTGTCATTTTAACCTCATTGACCCTCACAACTCACTACATTTTCAGGAATTTTCTGTAACATGTATTTACTAGGACAAAGTCAGGGTGTAAAATGTGACCAGTTGTGTTCACACGTGCAGCTCAGCCGTTAATTTCTGGACATTTTCAGGAGTTTGTGCATGTGTAAGAACTCCATTATGCACAGAACATGGCCGTAGTATGTATGACTTTTAAGCCCTCGTCACACTTCACTCTATTCCTGAAAATTTCCTAAAATTGCCCCGAGTGAAAAGTCTGCAAGAAAGTTTGGTGAGTCAGGCTTTAGCTGTAATTCTCAGTCCTGTACAGTCCTGTATTCTGCCTGGAAGCAGCTCTAGTCAGAGAACGATTAGCTTAGAGGGCTGTACAGCACTTTGATAGAAAGGCCAAAGGTCCACCTCTCAGTTACGCACTCCTCGCTGCTCTGAAAGGCGCAGAAGACAAAGCGCTGTAGTAACTACATCTACTCAGAACACCCAAAGCACATCTTAGCTCGGTGCTGGAGGACTGCTCCCACTTCCCCTGCCCGTAACGGGCGCACAAAGGGAACATTTGTCCTCACCGTAGGGGACTGCCTTGCCCTAAATGGGGATCTCGGGGTGCTCTCAGCGGGGCCCGGAGCTGCGTCTCAGGGGTACACTAATGGGGAACGAAAGGCCATCAAAGGGAAGTATCATGATGGCATCAAGGGGGGTTATGAGAAAACAAAGCTTCCTTTCCACGACTCCGAACTCCCCCCCCTCCCCCGTCATTTACATGGTAATCAGGCGCAGCTCATATAGACTCCTCTGTTTCTTTTACTTTGTCTATTTTTTGTTGCTCACTCTATTTACCACCAACTTTGTGGCCTTGCTTTACCAGCTTTGTGAGGCGTCCATCTTTGTTTTCTTTTTTGCTGATTTTACTTAAAACCGGGGGACCTCCTCTTCTTCTTCTTCCTCCCCACCCCCCTCCGATAAACTTCACCCATGTCTTCTTCTTTTTTCTTGTCAACCTCTCCACCCCTTCGCTCTCTACCAGTATCCACTCTCCCGCCTCCTTTCCCCTGCATTTTTTCTTGTCCTGGTGTTGCCCGGGGCAACCTCATTCAAACAGAGTATAAAGGAGAGTAAAGGCATGGAGCAAAGATCTGCCCGCAACAATGAAGTTTGTTCATATTCAGGCTTGCCTTGAAAAGCTCCGATCCTTCTTCCACTCAGCCCATCACTCTCCTCCATTACTCCTCGCTGTCCATCCATCTCCTGCTCCCTCCTTCCTTCCTTTCCTTCCTTTCCTTTCCTCTTTTTCTTTCCCTTTACTCATTACAACTCGCAGCACTAACGTGTAAACCAAATCAGGACTCTGGAACCAATTTTATGCCGGTTTGGGAGAGCGCTGGAGGTGGGAGAAGAAGAAAGAAAAAAAAGGAGAGAACTTGTTTTTTCTTCTTTATGATATGGCCTCCCGTCTCCGTGGCCCTGCGCTGTAAGTGTCTGGCAGCATGACAGCATAGCATGGGGCAAATCAGACGTATGGTTGCCTCCTTCACCTCCTGGTAATCTATCATAGAAGCTGAAGGCATATGCAGTTCCTCATGCAGAGAGAGCAGGGCTCGTTACAGTCTGCAACACGTGTGTGGTCAGCCCTTAAAAAGCTTGTTTTTTGAATCCTTAAAAAACGGCTCAACAAATTGCAATAAAACACTGCGATATGGTTTTCACACATCCCAATAAATGTCCTGGATATTTTCAGTGTTAGCTGTACGTGTGAACGCAAACAGATCCATTTTAAAAACCACCGGCACTTTTTCCTGACAGCCCCTAGTAAAAATTTCTGCAGGATGTTATGTGTAAAATCTGTATTTTGTGTCACTGCTAAATGTTTCAGTTATGAAACAGTACATTTTGCTCCTGTTATTTCCATTTCCATCTATATTCAAAAGGAAATAATCTTCAGAAAAGGTAAAGGGGTGATAATGGATTTGAAGGGTCTAAAAATTTAAATTCTGGTTGGCGTTTTTTGTTTTGGATTTTGAAAATAAAAATAAAAAAATCAGAGAATCGTCAAAGACCAAGTTCTTTGAGTTTTCTGTTGTATCTTTCATCACAAGAAGAAGTACACTGATTTACACAAGTCTTGAATGTGCAAAAGCATCGGGTTTGGTGATGACTGATGCATGACCAGTTTCACTCACTGAAGCTGCTCCAGTAGTTTATTTTCCTCTCGTCCGTTGATTTTGTGAATATGACATATGAGGCAACAAGCTGTCATTATAGTGTCATAATCTGCCGCTTTGACATTCAGCTTGGATTGTGATGCAAAGTTCATAGTGTGAGCGTCGTCTTCACGTTATGTCTTACCTCCTGAGACCTCCCAACTGTCCCCGCTCCTGGTAAAACTGAAGGCTGTGCGGGACATGTGCAAAGCAGGACTACAAAGAGAGGCTGTCCTGAAATTTTCTAGAATTGTTCAGGAGTGCATGTGTGAGAACCGTGCGTGTGTGTGTGTGTGTGTGTGTGTGTGTGTCTCCCTGCAGCAGAGCGCTGCGAGGCGATTAGGGTGACCCCTCTGCCTGCGTGAGGTATTTATTTGTTCACCCACCTCCCCTCTTAAAAAGACTCCTCTGCCTAAAGCTTCATGGATGGCTAATTTTCCCTTCCTGACCTCCCTTTGTGTGGCATTGACCCCCTTCACACCCCCTCACCCTCCACTCCCTCCAAAAAAGCTGCCAGGCCTCAGCCCCCCCCCCCCCCCCCCCCCCTCCTCTTGTCTACACTGCAATAAATGCAAAAGCTTGACATGGTCCTCGCTGGGGCCTTGAAGTGATCCCGGGGTTTTTTGTTTTTTTTCTTGAGGTCGGGGGGGGGGGGGGGGGGGGGGGGCTGAGGTGACAAGCGAGGTGAGATTTGGAGGGAGTGGAGGGTGGGTGGAGCGGGAGGAGGAGGGTGGTGTGCAGAGGCCTGACACATTCCCACAGTGTGACAGGGAGTGAGTGAGTAGATGGCAGTGGTACCATCAGGTCCTCTCAGAGGTCCTCAGGATCACATGTGGGATGTTGTGTATTATGTTGTGTGTTGTGTTTAATCTTTGGTCCTCCAAGGCGTCACTTTTTGCCTTTATTTGGACAGGGCAGTCGATAGAGCTGGAAATCAGAGAGAGAGAGAGAGTCGGGTATGATATGCGGGAAAGGAGGCCCGGGTTCAAGTCCGACCAGGGCCTCCTTTCCAGCTCTGTCTTGCTTTGTGGACTAAAGCCTAAGCACATGTGATGCGACCTCACCTCTAGACCCTTACTGTGCCATTTTCATGTATTACTGTGTTGTTTATATTAATCATTGTTTATTGTTGTTGTTTACTTTGACGATAAGTTTCACATTGAATTTCTTTGTACCTGCACAATTACATGAAGATATTCTATTCTAGTATTCATCTATAATCATAATGTATAATAATAATAATAACTTTATTCATATAGCATACGTTTTAAAGCAAAGACATCAACTCAGGACAATAACAAAATAAAAATCAACAATCAGGCCAAAGAATTACATTTTTAAATTTGGCCTGTCAGAAGATGTATTTTTTTTTTTTTAAATCTAGGTTAATCGGGTCAAAAAGTGAATCTAAACTAATCACAAATTGAATCAGGTTTAAAAAAAAAGAATTGTTAGGCTTTTATTTTGAAATGTTGTAATGTATTGTCTAAGGCTGAGAGTACTTTCCTTGAAGAGGATAATCTACGGTGAGCCTAAAGGGACAAAATAGCATGAGGTTAATCGTGATACAAAAGAAATGAATACATTACTTTCAGACGTTAATCCTGATAAACTAGTTAATGCTGAAAGTAAATATGATGAATCATTAGAGTCTCATTTTATTAGGATTTCCTTTACAAAATTCTGAGAACAATATAAATACAGATTTGTATTTAACTTTATTTAAAATGAGGCCTTCATGTTATAGACAAACACCTAAAAGGGATTTTCTTTCTCCTGCCAAAAAAAACTTTATCCCATTAAAAAATAACCGAGATCTTTTTTCCTCGTCCGGCCTCTTAACTCTGATTCCTCTCTCTGTTTTTTTCCAGACTGCGACTCTTACTGCAAGGCTTCGAAAGGCAAACTGAAGATCAACATGAAGAAGTACTGCAAGAAAGATTACGGTGAGTCCACAACAGCATCCTTTTTAAACTGAGACTTGGAATAATGTTCAGATTTACTGGAGAGTTTAAAAACATGTGTCTGATGGAGGAAACATGCCGGAGATTATTTCACTGACGTGACCCGGGTTCCCAAAAACACGTTTCTCCGTCTGATTTAGGGATGTAACCAAACCAGAGTTTTAAACTTTGATACAGTTTTAATGATACCTGTTTCATTAAATGTTTCAAATGTCCTAGGCTCCCAATATCGGGTCATTTTTTCTTGATGATTAGTAAAAGTTGAAAGCAAATGTTTTATTCCCCAAGATGGCTAGGGGACGAGCAGAGTAAGAATAAAATAAAACCCCGGGAAAAGAAAGAGGAACTGAGTGTAAGCTGACTTTTTTAAAAGAGATTAATTAACCAACTGAAGGAAAAAGGTAGAACTCAAAACAAGCATCTTCCACAGAAGCTCTAATCTAAGCTCTCTAACTGACAGGCAAAATACGACTATGCAGGAGCAGGAAGGCCTTCATTTCATCGTGCCTCCTCTTTGCTTCAGGTTTCATAAAAAACTTTGCAGCCCAAAAAGTTGCCAATGTATTTGTGCAAGTCTCTTTTAATCGTTTGGTTAAAACGATGACTGAAGGCGGGACATTTTTTGGGGATAATTTCAACAACTTTGCGTTGTTCAACCTTGTTCTGCAGGAACAAAATCAATATGTGTCAGAATAGAATAGAATAACTTTATTGATCCCAAACTGGGAGATTGTGGTGTTACAGCAGCCAAAGCAAATACAACGATATAAGAATAGATACATAGTAAATAAGCACTTAAAATATAAAAAATAAGAATAAGAAGAGATTTATAAATCAAGGATTTAACTTAACATTCCTACTGGTTTAAAAAATTTAAAAAAAAGAAAATACAACATTTATTCAGGCTTGTCAACTGAATGTAAAAAAACTTGCTGGAGGTAAGAGATGTAAGTTTGCAAAAACAGTGATGACAGTGGTAGATGTGTAAGGGAAATTCAAATAACGATATAGAGGGTTGTCCAGAGCTGTGCAAATTTGTGGCTGTGCAATCAAAGATATACATGTTAAAGTTGGACATATATATATATGGACAGACTGTTGGAAGCAGTGTAATCGCTGCAACACAACCACAAATCTGTGACAGAAATCCAACATTTCTGACGCTCGTTGTCGAGGAGGCATCTCACTGATGGCTCACTCCGGCTCTCTGAGCACAGAGACAAAGGATCAAACAGACGACAGCAAATCTTCAAGGAAGAAGAGCGAAGCAGACAAACAGAAGGAGAGAAAGGGCAGGATGAAGAATTAGGCTGAGGTGTGTGTGTGTGTGGGGGGGGGGGGGGGGTCTCTGAATAGGCATTTAAGACAGGGCTGGATAAAGCATAGACAGTGTGACGGACAGTGGGTGCTCTCTCAGAGATCCTCATTAAGCCAGACCACTCCCCCCCCTCCCTAAAACCGACGTGTTTCTCGCTGCATTCCTGTGAGCACCCGTCCGCCACGCCATTCAAGGTGTGGATAAGACGTATGACCTCTCCCCTCTGCCCCTCCCCGAGTCCCCTCCCCTGATTGAAGTCAGGCTGCTGAAACCGGTCAACCGATCAGCCGGCATCCTGCGGCATACCTCAGCAGCTTGACGGACAGGCGCGGGCTTTGTTCTGCAGAGGATTTGGAGGAGTTAGGGGGTCGGCTTATTGACACCTCCTCTTCCAACAAGGGCCTTCCTCACTGCTGATGTCGGGAGGAGGGAGCCGCTCGGCAACAAATGTTCAAGATTGTTTCAGTTATCTGACTGTTTTCAGAGAGTCGCAATCAAGGGGCAACCATGTGTGTTAGGAAATGAAGCCTGTGCGGAAGTGCAAAAAAAACTGCAGTTCCTGGAGTGTCCAGTAGAGGCTGGCTCCAAAGGTCGTCAGAGAGCGTTTTTGATTAAAGGTCACATATTATGCAAAATATACTTCACCATGTTCCTCTAACTCTAACATGTGTCCCTAGTCTGTCTACAAACCCCCCAATGATGAGAAAAGTCCATCCTCTCCATCTTTTGCCTGCTCCACTTTTCAGAAAAGGTGGTGTGCTCAAACAGGCCGTTTTGGAGATTTGGAGATTTTCCCCTTCATGACATCACAAAGGGCAGTAGCCCCTCCCCCAGGTGGGTGACACTCCCACAGCTAGGTGTTTGTTCTGCCCTCTGAGACTGCCTTCTGACCGTAAACAATAGGACATGGAGCGAGAAAGCATCGAGTACACCCAAGTCCTTCCAGAGAGGGGGGCGTGGTCAGACACAGCTCATTTACATATTTAAAGGTACAGACACAGAAACAGCCTGTTCTGAGCAGGGCTGAAATAGAGGGTTTATAGACATGATCAAATACAGGATCAGAGTGGATTTAGAACAAGAAACTTCACACACATGTTTTGAGGAGCTCTGAGACTTATTTAAACTGAAGAAGAGGAGAATATGTGACCTTTAATGAGCCAAAATGTCTCCGACCCAGATGCTTTTATTGGGAAATGCTGCTTGACTTACATGAAGGTACTTCTGCTGTCTTTGGTCAAGGCTGTAAACTTCTTTATTTCTGCTTTTAAAATATACATTTCTACATGGGTGTCGACAGGGCTTCCTGGCTTTTGGCTCAAACCTCAAGTGGACACTCGAGGAACTGCATTATTATTTTTTCTGTATCCACATTGGCTTCATATTTCAACACTGGAAGTTGCCGCTTGGTCGCAAAAGTCACAAAAACTCGCTCCCACAAAATCATTGAGCTCCTGAGTTATGTGCTTTGCAGACGATGTTGTGTTATCTTTTTCAATATCAGGTCCATATTTTTTCGTCCAAATCCGCTGCAAGAGATGACAGACAGGTTTCATCAGTGGAACATTTATGTCACACCTGAGTGATTCACACAGGCGGCATTCAGTGGAGGGTGGAGAGGTGGAGCGGTAAAAAAGAGACATGAGGATGTTGTAGTGGAGGGAAAACAATCACTCAACACGTTACTGAGTGCCCTCATGTATGTACAATCTCCCATGAGTGAAGCAAGGGGGAGGCTCACAAAGGGTTTGGCATGTGTGTGGAAGAAATGAAAAGAGAGAGGTGTGAGGGATCCGCTGGTTCTGATGGTTTAGATATGGATGTTTCTTTTTGCACCGAGGTTAGTGTGGTTGATATAAATAGGATTTTTTCCCCTTTTTACAGTCAGGTTTTGGTGAAACCATGTGTCCACCATTAGTTTGAGATATTCCATCATCCCCTGTGTAATCCACTTTCCCCATGCCTCGCCGTCAGCAGGGGGGCTTTTGTACACGAGAAGCATTAAGCCGCTTGTCATATCCATCTATAGTTTGCAGCAGCATGTTTTCGAGATTCACAACAAGCTGGAACAAGATCCCTGTAGAGTTTTATTTTTTTTAAAAGCCACAACCAGCTCGGCGAGGCTGATCGAAAAAAAAAAAAGTCAAACACAATGTGGATCTACAGAATGAGTAGAGCGATGCTGTGGCTGCGGGGTCGTTGTGAAAAGAGCAGCAGGGGAGCGGGGCGCCATGCTGCGTAGAGAAACGACGCTACAAGCTTTCTGCGGTCGACATACAGACGCACATAAAGAATCACAGGAGGGAGCGGGTGGGCAGGGAGGGGGGGGGTGTCTGATCTCAGAATAATCAGTGGTTATTATAACTACGGCATACTTTTCAGTGTACAGTAGTTATTCACTTAACTCAAACAGACTGAACAGAAAGAGGGGGCGGGGTCAAGGTGGTGCTGGGGTCACAGCAGGTCAAACATCAGGATGACATTTATCTACAGGCACCATGGAGGTTAAGTTTATTGCCAATGACAGCCCAGTATAGTTGTAGTTTGGACTTGTCCACCTAGAGTTTTTTTTCCGGGCAGAAGAGCGCTGGCTGTGCGCTCTGGAGTGTTTGCTTGAAAAAGCGCTTGCAAGTCCGTCCCGTCTCTATGACAACAGTCTGTTGACAACATCCGCTGTATGACCAACACTGCTTATATTTGGGATGGTTTTTTTTACCCGATCAGACGCGGAGCAAAGAGGATGTGGCTACAAGACACAAATCCAAGACGGCAAAAATACAGAGAATATCACACATTTGGAAAAGAGCGCCGGTGACATCGACAGCGCCTCAAGATTTTCAAAAAAAAGGCAGAGCGCTCAGAAGAAAAGACGCTTGGAGTGTCTCTTGCAGTGTCACCTTAACTCTCGGCATAGAATTACACTGAAGGTGAGAATGGTTAGTTGCAGTTAAGAGTGACGGCGAGACTCTTCGCTGTGCGGCCAGAGAATGAACACAAACAGCCACAGGGTCGGACAAAGACGAATGAATGACTGCAGTATGTCCTGACTGTTTCTCCAGGCGGTTGCTTTCTCCTGCGAACGCTCTCTGCTCATTGTAAAAAAAATAGAAAAATAATGCTGGCGCTCAGAAAAAAAACGCTAGGTGGACAACGCTAAGACGCTAGGGACCAGCACTAACTGCACCACCATGCAGCCCTGAATTATAATACTGTTGTGAAATTCAAAAAAGCAGGCAGTGACGGTGCAGAGACAGCCCAGCTCCCAATCATCAACAATCTTTTGAACTCGGTGTGACCACAGAGGCAGTGATTATGTAGAGAACCAAAAGGAGAAAAAGCTTAAAAGTGCATAATGTAGGGCTCTATTAGTGAACCATGAAGGTGAAACACAGCCAGTCACTTTAAGAGCCTGTAACTACAGGGGGAGTATAATGGAACTTGTGGTCGCTGTAATGCATATTGATACGTGCTGGGTTTGGCTCAATGAGAGGAAACCTTCTTCCTCTCTCTCTCTCTGAGGAACAGAACCAGCTGATTCATCACGTTATATCACCCACTGTCTTCCAGCTAATAGTCCTCACTCGCCCCTAAATCACATTACAAGTCACTGAGGTCTGTCGGTAGTAATGGACATAATGCATGTGGAGCTCTGCTGGACCAGAGAGCAGCCTGTTCCACTGAGGATAAAAAACACTATCTGTACCACAGGTTTAGTCCACGATAATGGACCTGTCACTCTTTATTTTTCTGAATTTAATGACTTTCCTTCTATAGATTTATTCACCTTGTAGGTGTTAGCAACAGCTTTTTCTGCAGCTCGCTCTTACGTGATGACAAAATAAATGTCACTAAATATCCACAGCAAAGAAAGAAAATCATTTATTAAACATCTAAATATTGATGCCTTTTAAGAGACCTTTAAAAATCACAAAAATATCCAACTTGTTTGGATGTCATCAAAAGGATTTGGTTCTGATCAAGATATGAGGCCTTTAGCATTAGCCTTAGCTACATGTTAGCATTTATTTACTTAAAGTGTTGACTTTAAAGCTCCTGTGAGATGTTTTTAGGGGCTTATAAAACAGACTAGAATGAATATTGATGCTTCTTTAGGACCAACAAAAGCAAACAAGACCATCAGCATGAAGGTTGAATACTTCAAGGTGATTATTATTAAAGCCTGAAATCGCTGCTGGGGCGGTTCGGTGTCAGAGCAGGTGTCATAACTCTTTGGCTTAACAAAACAGAAGACAGAGAAGTTATGGAAACTCTACACATGAGCATTACTACCTGCACTCACCTGACCAAGAAATGTGTGAAGTGTGGGTGATGCTGTTCGACCATCCAGATTGAGTAAACTGACCCCGTGTGACACTGAGGCCAATCCGGCGGTCCTCCTCTGTGAAAGAATCCTTCATGACTCCCAGTAAGGGTCAGAACTCACCGTGAGCCCCCCACCACACCGTGCCCTGTGGTGGTTTTAACTGCCAACTCTACTCTCGTGGTTTCTGAGGACAGAGCGGCCCGATGATTGAATAGTGGTCACAGTTGGAAAAAGAGGCAGCGAGGCCTGGCAGGAAAAAAGAGTCTTTTCCTTCCATTGTGACAGAGATGTTTGAGCGTGGTGGTTACACCGTGATGAAAAGCTGACGCAGCAAATTGGAGCGAAGCACGAGCTCTCATTAGAATAATAAAAATAGCTGCATGTCTTCATAAAGGAGAGCGGTGGTTAGTTCTCATAACAAATCTTATTTAACTGCGTCGATAAATAAATAATGACTGGACGGTTTCAGGGGGAAAGGGATTGTTAAAAGTGAAAGCTTTGGCACAGCAGACCAGGAGTGTTTGGATCACAGCGGCAGAGCATGGAAAGACTAAAACGAAAAGGTGAATGCACAGCGGGACACTCGTTTAACCTTTAAAAAATAAAGTATATGTTGAGGTCGCTGTGCTGTAGACGTACTTTGTGAAAAGAATAACCATAGAGTCCAAACTTGAAGCACAGCAGCGTGTAGTCCCGATAAGTAACTCTTGACCTGACCACGATCTGATGTGGTTACCTTGATACGTCAACCTTAAAGAGGACATATCATCCCCCTCCACCTTTTCAAACAGTCCCCCTGTGGTCTAAATGAAACATCTGTGCTTTGGTCAAAATATAACATGAATCAAGCACCAGAGGAGGTTTGTGACCCTGTATAAACCAGCTCTCTCAGAACGCTCCGTTTTGGTGTGTGTGTCTCTTTAAATGTAATGACCCCCCCCCCTGAGTTTTCCCCGTAGACATCACTCCTCTGTAGAGAGAATAAAAATGGAGGACCTGCGCAAACGTTTTGCTCTAGGCTGGGAGTGGAGTCCATGGGTGGAGATACCAGGGGAGGGGAGGGGATTTTTTTTTTACCAGAATCCCACTGTGACATCACAAGGAGAGCACATCTGAAACGGAGCATTTTTCTCTGTGTTGTAAGACTTATGTAGACCACAAACAAAGGACTGGATGGGTTTATTTCACATTTTGTGGGTCAGTAGACACTCAGGTTACCCAAATAAATGTTCAAAAACACTGTAGAAGAGGATTTTTTTTTCCCCTTTAAGTTACCATGACAACAAACTTTAACAAACAGCGTTTAGAAACAGAAGAGGCGGTCATTACAAAACGCTCTGAAGACAGCATTGCGCTGGAATGCATACAGTTTTGTTTTTTCTGTTATGTGATGTTAGTTTTTTGTTCTCCTTAACTTTGAGTTTGAGATGTGCTGCCTTCATAAATTTTTGAGGGGGCGCTACTTTGTGCATAGGGGTGCAAACGCTGTAAATGTGCAGAGTTATTCTCCACAGGATGCATCTGAATGACTTGCTGATTAATCGACTTTTCCTGTAATGTGTAACATACTGTAAACATTGTGCATGCTTCAAGGCTCACCTCAGGATGATTGGTTTAGTAAATAAATGAGTGCAGTTCTTCCACAGATGAGCTCGTCTTTGATATTGGCAGCATGTGAGCACACTATTGTTAGCATTTAGCTCAAACACCGCTGGGCCTCATTACAGCCTCATGAAGTTGTAAGAATGGCTGCAGACTCTTCGTTAATAAAAAAAATCACCTCATGCCGAGACGCTGATTGCACGTCGGTGGAATGTCGTAAATCTCTCATTAAGTGATAATGTGTCATCTCTGTTGTCTACTGCAGCCGTCCAGGTGCACATCCTGAAGGCGGACAAAGCCGGCGAGTGGTGGAAGTTCACCGTCAACATCATCTCCGTGTACAAGCAAGGCGAGAGCCGCATCCGCCGCGGCGACCAGTTCCTGTGGGTCCGCGCCAAGGACGTGGCCTGCAAGTGTCCCAAGATCAAGCCGGGGAAGAAGTACCTGCTGCTGGGGAACGACGAGGACTCCCCCGGGCAGAGCGGGGTGGTGGCAGACAAAGGCAGCTTGGTTATCCAGTGGAGGGACACGTGGGCGCGCAGGCTCAGGAAGTTCCAGCAGCGCGAGAAGAAAGGCAAGTGCAAGAAGCCATAGACGATGGGGAGGGGGGAGGGGGGGGGGGGAGATGGAGAGGAGAGCTGAGCGGGTCGTTTGAAAAAAAAAAAAAAAAAAAAAAATTGGAAGAGAGGCAGGCGGAGGACCACGGACAGACAAGAGACTGTTTATGTCGCTGCTTTTTTTTGTGTAGAAGCATGAAGAGAATTATTTAGGATGTTTTTTTTCTAGTGAACTTTTGTTGAAGGAGCTCACCCTGCAGATTTGGTGTGATGGTTTTTATTTTACTCTGAGATCTGTCTCTCTCGTGGATTTTTGCCGAATTTGCACCTATTACCAGCATATAAAGTTATCTGTGTTCCTTTTATCTCCGTATGACAGCATTATATTTTGTACATTGTTGATTTCATGGACGTTTACTGCTGGTTCTAAAAATGACACAGAACAAAAAAAAAAAAAAAAAAGCCACTTCTAAGCCGCTGCAGGTTTTTTAACCTGTGTGGGTTTCAGTCACGAGTCCTTCTTTAAGAATTGTGCCATAAAACCTTTTTTTTTTTTTTTATCCACATGAATGCACAGCACATTTATCGACATATTACTTCCATCATTTCCCCTTTTTTTTTTTACAAAACCAGGTACATCTGTGACTCAAGAAACATAAAACATGTCGTCCTACATTTAAGATTTTTACAATGGAAGAATTTCATGATGTCAGGAGAGACTTAAAGATGAATCTGTCGCTTTACCCCCCCTCCCTGAATAATCTCTGGTTTGCTTAAATAATCTGTTGGGTCCTTTTTTGTCTTTACTGGTTGGATTCTACTGGTTCTGTATTTTCTACAAAGCTGCATGTGAACGCTTCACATCTGATCCTGATACTTCCAGTTAGCCGACCACTAGTGATGCTCCAGATTCTGAAGTTTTATATAAATGAGTTGATTTGATTTACGGAGGACAGGCTGCGGTAAAAATCACAAATTTTGCATTTACAAAACCCACATTTTTACAAAAATTGGATTTCCAAAAACGCACTGATTTACTGAGTTACTGATATTTTTTATTTTCTATTTAACAAACCCTGCAGGAGCTTTTAACCCTAAAGAAGGAGAAAGGCTAACATTATCGATTTATTTTTAACAAAATAAAACCCCAGAACATCTTTTCTTGGATCACTAATATGCAGAAAAATAATATGGCCTCTTTAGTTTTTTTTTTGTTTTTAATGAATTTGATCCACATTTAAGTGAGAATATTTCCAGGAAAATTCACAGAAGACAAAATGTGTTTGGGCTTTTATTGTGGCGGGTCGTGCTGTGTGGGTGAAAGTACAGCATGAAGATGTGCACACAAGAGCATCAATTAAGACTTTGGTGTCAATGTAAACATTTTTCTTTTCTACCAGCTCGTGAAAAACTAATATTTGAAGACGATAAATGACGACAGATGATTTTTAAGGTGGAAGCCAAATGTTAAAAAATATAATCCTGAGGACGACGCAGTGCATGGAAATGTTAGTCCCTTGCACCTAAATACATTTGCCTTAAGTGATTCATGTGCTCCAGTACTTCCTTTGGATCCGCTCTGAGAGAAGGAGTCCACTGAATTATGTTAAAACGTCTTAAGGTCCGCCTCTGAGAGCAACGACCTGCATTTGTGGAGCGGAGGAAGTGCAAGAGTTTCCTTCTGCCTTGTTAACAAAAATAGAGTTTAGCTCACTGAATGATAATTTTGATGTCAATAAAAGAATAAGAGATAAAGGTAAAAAAAAAAAAAAAAACCCTGAACAACAAACCGTACATGTTCTCAAAGGAGGAGGATGAAATTTAAAGTTACTTCCTCTCACCTCTTCTTTACTTTTCAAAATAAAACTACAACACACACATCTCCTCAGTGTCATTAGTAGAGACAATAAAGAAGGTTGTCACCGTCTCTCCTCTTCCCTTGAACCCAGTGGAAATATTTTCTTTGCACAGTTTCTGAATCCAACGTGCTTGCTTTGAGTTATGTTAAAATCCACCCCACAGATTCTTACATCTTTAGTTTTCATCGATGTTTGAATGCAGATTGTAAGAGGAGGGATTAGCATCGGAATCAGAAGACGACGAGGATGTCCTTACCTCATGTGCTGCAGCGGTGAATCCGTCATGAAAAAGCTCACACACTTATCATGAGCGTGTGTTTTTCCTGGAATCCACCTCTTCTCCTTTTCCATCTCTATAAAATCAGATCCAACGTTCCTATGAGGGAGCATTTAAATACAGTCCCAGTCCACACACACACACACACACACACACACACACACACACTCTTTTGCAAACACAATGCATGACTGTACATTCTCTTTAAAGAAGGGACACTCAGGAGCTGCAGTGTCCCTTTGACCTGTCACATTCATTCTCTTCACCTCCACACTCGCACAGGGACAAACGGGCTGAATTGCAATCGCTTGGTGCTGCTCGATTCAAATCACATCGCTCGTTTTTATTTTATTTAGTGTGCAGTTTCAGTTTGGATTCCTTTGGAGGGATGCATGTAGAAAAACACAGCTCAGGTTTGTAAAAATCAATAAATGGGGACTCCTTTCAGTCCATGTTAACACACACGTGTTCGATGTTCTAGAGGATTTTATTCAGTATGAGTGATAGTAACTCGAAAGGTATTTTTTTAACAAATGGTTTTCATCTAGTGGATCTCTACGGAAGCCCTGACTGGACATACATCGGTACATTTCATTAAGCTCTGTGTTCCCGTGAAAACAATTTCTAGAAATCTCAACGAGGGCCGTCAAACGATTCCTCACGATCAAACGCTAAAATTCAAAAGTTAATTGCAATTAATTAAATTTATTATTGTGAACTTACATTACTTTGCATTTCAAAAACTGTTTTTGTCATGCTTTTATTTTGTATTTTTAAGCTAAGAGTACTGTACTTCCTGTTAAGATAACAACCTGCTTTTATTTTGGAAGAAAATAATAAATGTTTGGATGCATGACCCTTTAGGGCTTCCTTACAACTTCCTTCATTTAAATGAAAATAATTTCTGATTCTCTTTGACCTGAAAGCCTCATGGATCGATTTCACCAGAGTTCAACTGTAAAAAAAAAAAAAAAGAAGATAATCTGTGTAGGGTTAGACGACGTCCATAAGAATGTTACATGCTCCGCCAGCATCACTGATGACATCATTGTACACACTATGATCACATGTTCCTGCCTTCATGTCTCACTCCGCACCACAACTGTCCATGTCAGTGTTTCTGTTTGGCTCAAAGTCGTCTGTAACCTTTAGAGTCCGTGGAGCCTCATGCTGTAAATTTGACATCCTGTGTCCTGAGCGATGGTTTGACGAGCTTCCTGATGAACCGCCACACACACACAGACACACACACACACACACACACAGACACACACACAGACACACCTGTCAAAGCGTGTTGCTTTGTGTTCATACTATGAATTGTAAATGTTGTTTAGTTGTCACCATTGCCAAGACTTTTTGCAATGTTGTTTTACAATGCGTACTAATATATTATGGTTATTATATATGAATATATTTAATGACACAAGACATTGTGGATTTTATTGTCTTTTTTTCCAACTCTATTTTTTTTTTTTTGTATTTTGTTTGTGCTCGTTTTAGATTGTTGCCATTAAAGAAGGAAATAACTACTGAACACACCAACCTGGTAGAACTAAATTCAGATTTTCAGTTCAAATAAACTCTTGTTACATTCAAAACACTAAAGTGTCTGTTTTTTATTTCATCAGTTTTTGGAGTATGTGAGTGTTATGAGTATGCACGGAGTGTGTGGACACACCTGATCTGTTTCAAATTAGCTGCACGCACTCGTCAAGCTGGACGGAATAGAACGACCCGGACAGGAAGTCAGACAAGGAAACTCACAGAGCGTCCAGTCAATTTCAAAATAAATGTTACAATTCACTTAGCAGACACTTTCATCCAAAGGGTGTACATCAGAGAGTAACACAAATTCATTCATACACCACCACTGAAGCAGAGGGAGCAATGCAGGGTTGAGTGTCTTGCCCAAGGACACATTGGACATGTTGTTCAGCTGGGGATTGAACCCTTGACCTTCTGGTTGAGAGGCAACGACTCTACCAACTGAGCCACGGTTGCCCATAAAAGAAAACATGATATATGGACTTCAGATAATTGGTCCTAAGATAAGAAAATTCCAACCCCCCTAGAAATACGTCTGAAGGAGACACCCACCTGGGGGAGGGGCTACTGCCCTTTGTGATGTCACTCAGGGAAAATCTCCTAACGGCCTGTTTGAGCACACATTTTCTGAAAAGTGGAGAAAACAAAAGACGGAGAGGATGGACTTTTCTCATCATTGGGGGGTTTGTAGACAGACTAGAGACACATTAATGTCAGAGAAACATGGTGAAGTGGATTTAGAATAACATGTGACCTTCAAAAAATGCACCCAACCAAACATCATGACACTAAACGGTGCGATTCTGCAGAGTAAGGCCGGAGCGTTGAAGCAGACAGACAGGAGTCCGGGGACTTTTAACTAGAAATGATCTTTATTAGAAATTACGAGCCGAGCTGATTTACAACGAAGGACAAGAGAGCCATGTTAGTCACACAGCCGAGCTGCTTGTTTTGGCTGAGAGCTGTTCTATAAACTCTGTAAAATCTGAAGACAAATGATAACATTACAGCTGCTACAGTAATGCATGAGTAAATATAAGTGAGTGTGAGTATTGCAAAGCTTGCAGAATGACTGTTGGCAGGGTGAGCCTCAGACAGACCACAGTCAGACTTATGAGGGGAACGCTCCTGCTGCCTGCGGGAGGTCCTAATCCTGGGTCAACATTCACCACAGTCCAGGATCAGAGGGGTTTAAAAATCCTCCAAACAGTTTGACTAATTCATACATTTTCAGTTTAATGACACCTATAAAGAAGACAGTTTACACACAAGTTATTTCTTTGCCTTTCACCCGAACAATGAATGATTGTTGATGTCACCTGGCACATGGTACCGTGCCGCTAAAGGAGTTTTTTCACATCGCCTCGGTCGGGAAATCATCCATAACCTTTGTGTCTCAATGTGAAGAGAGGGAATGGGAAATAAAAATCCGACTAGAGGTCAGGATTAAAAGAATGTCTGTACATGTGCACGAGGTTTAAAAGTAGGATTCTGCAACCAAAGTGTCGGGATTGCCGTGTCCACGACCGCCGCTGTCCTCTTCAGCTACACCGGCCACACAGCGATCACGATGATGGCTATAAGGAGGAGGACGATCACCACCATCATACCTGAGGGAGGAGAGGAAGAGAAAACAGGTGTCAAGAACGAGAGCTGGATAAATCATTCTGTCATGATGCACAAATGATCACTGAAGCTTCAGTGTTTATCCAGCTCTGCATGGGTCTGTAAACCTTTCTGTGTTCTAACCTCTCTCCATTTTTCAAAAGCATCTCCAATATTGATCCTAGTTTGAGCACGTTTCTGCTCGTGGAGCTTATTAGAAACATGCAGAGGCTTTTTAGGTCGGGTACAATCACTTCTATCTGAACCACTTCTCTTGCCCGCTTCCATCGCTGCAACACCTGTTGACCTGATAACTGCTCTCATATCTGACAAAAAGAGGGGCGTCCAAAACGGCTGTGTGTGGGGGGATCTTAAAACCGCCTACCTTCTCTGGTCCAAACAAATCCAGAGCATTCAGGAGCAGAATCTAAAGTTAGAAGGAGGACATACTGGCTGCTGCATTGTTGTCAGAGAAGCCAGCACTTCAACATGTTTCCTTAATGTCTGATCAGATAGTAAGATACCTTTATCATTTCAGTCAGTAGATTTCTCACTGATTGGTCCTTTAACTCTGAAAACGTAGCTGTTGAGCTGCTGAGGAGTTTGAACCTGATGTGAGACAGACTCATAGAGGAGGAGGAGAGAGGAGGAAGAGGAGGAGGAGAGAGGGGAAGAGAGGAGGAGGAGGAGGAGAGAGGAGGAAGAGGAGGAGGAGAGAGGGGAAGAGAGGAGGAGGAGGAGGAGGAGGAGGAGAGAGGGGAAGAGAGGAGGAGGAGGATGAGGAAGAGGAGGAGGAGAGAGGGGAAGAGAGGAGGATGAGGAAGAGGAGGAGGAGGAGAGAGGGGAAGAGAGGAGGATGAGGAAGAGGAGGAGAGAGGGGAAGAGAGGAGGAGGAGGAGGATGAGGAAGAGGAGGAGGAGAGAGGGGAAGAGAGGAGGAGGAGGAGGACGAGAGGGAGGAGGTGGAGGAGGTGGAGGAGGGGGAGGGGCTCAGAGCAGACACAGGGGAATACACTTGGAAGAGTTAAGGAGCCTGCATACCTCACGATGAATTTTCAAAGGCCTTGATCTAACGAGGGTCCCGAGTGAGTATGCCCTCACAGCATATCACCGTTTTTTCTCCTGATGACTTAATGCAGTTTACATGCGTTCAACAGCCACAGACGCTTTATTGCTGCAGATCGCACCCTGTGATAGGCATGTGTTTCTGATTGTGCTCCGAGAGGATAATCATTGTTTTTCACTGATACCATGGAAGCGGAGAAAAAAAAAATGTGCAAACGCTCACTCACACTTCATCAAAGCGCTAAACCCCCAGGACCTGAAAATATTACACTTTTTATTGTAGCCACCACCCAGGGAAAAAAAAAAGTGTGTAAAATCCACTACAGGAATTCTGGTCCTTCGTAAAAAAAGAAGAATGTCTTTCGGGAACTTTACCATCACTTTTTATTGAATATGAATCATTTAAATAGCTGACGGAATCTGGTTTGATGAAGCTTATTAACTAAAGCTACAAATAACTGACTCCTTAGAGGGTTTCTGGAGAGTAGAGTTAAAAGAACTAAAACTTTATCTGCTTGGCTTTTCACCTCACGATCATTATTTTCTCTCCTTTGTTGCTACGTCCAGGTCAGTCGTATTTACAGATGGAACCGATCTGATCTTATATCAGTATCGGGTCTGATATCGATGTAATTTACATATTAGATATCGGACTGAGGTAGCCGATCCACGTCACTGTCTGTTACTTTCTAATGCTTTGTTTCTGCAATGTTCAACACTTTGGATCAACTATGTTGTGTTTAAAGTGCTATATAAATAAAATTGAGTTGAGGAAATATGGTTGGACACTTTAAACATTCTCAACCCGCACGGTCTCACTTTGAAGACGTTCGGACTGAACTGTAAAGAAGTGTCTACAAATCGTCTCCGTGACGACGTTCGGACGAGATGCAACAGCTCCTTCTATGTGTTAAAAAGTAAAATTCTTACACTTCAGTTTGAAAGATTTAACTTGAAAAACCTGCTTCCTGTTTGTATGTGAAGACAGTACAATGCAACGCCAGCTTTGTGTAGCCTCACACACTACACAAATATCGGAACCAGTATCGGTACTTAAAAATAGGAGATCAGTGCATCTCTAGTCATTTTCACCGGTTTGAATCATGTCCAATCCAATCGAATTGTATCCTCTCCTAAACTCACCTGTGTGCTGTCATTGGCTGGAGGAAACACACCAGCTCCTCGACCCAAAAAACCTCACGAGTCAACCGAAACAAATCAAATCCAGTCAGAGGACAGAGTCTCTGCAGACGTGTATGGAGGCCCAGAAGGGATAATTGAGCAGCATTACTTTTGTATAAATCTATATTTGATTTTTTTTAGAAAAAGCTTCTGACTCAGGCTTTAAAAAGTTGTTGGTTTGATTCACTAAAGTCTGACAATCATTACAGGTTCCGTTGGTACTGATAAACTATCCATATGAGAAATATACGAGAGCAGCGATGGTTTATTGTGCGCATCGTAAACACTTGCATGCCTGTCAGATTTGGTTATCCCTCATGTAGTGTTTATATTCTATGACTTTTACCACCAAATATGCCACAAACTCGTGAGATATGGAAGACTTTCTCCAAGGACGAAATCATGCACCCCCTCTTCTAGGAGTGATGATTTCAAACAACTGCATATCTGGCCGGTCCCCCTCTCACTGACTCGAGCAGTCCATTGTTATTAAGCACAGCGTTGGTATTTTCCCTCAGCCTTTCACTTTGGGTTTACATTTCTCTCATTCTTTGGCTCTCTCCGCCCGCGCACTCCTCCGCCGCCTAATTGGTCGTCTTTCCCACAGGGGAAGAGAAGGGGGCCGAGATATAAGCCATGCTGAACTAATTGCTTGCGGTGGTCGTGGTGGTGCGGCGGTCTGATGAAATGTGCGGCTGATGCTGGTTTGCTCTGCCAGGATGTGGCTTTAGAGGGTCCAGATGTCTCTTTTTACCACTTTGGCTCCTTGTGTCCTGACTGTCATCTATACTCTTTGGAGAAATTCATGGCTAAATATCTCTTTCTCTGATTATTTTTCAATCATATAGGATCCTAGTACATGCAGGTTTTGGTTTGTCGAATGGCTTTTTGACTGGAGCATCGAATTTTGGCATTTGCCCCCCTACCATGTTGGTTTTCTGGAAGTGAAGTGACCATATTTTGACCAAATGGTGGAGAGGGAGAGTAGTGTTGGGTTGGCATATGCACAAGTAAACATACATTGTATTTGTGGTTGTGGTTGTAGCAGACTGGAGTTGAAGAGAGAGTAAACGTACAAACTCACCAATTTTCTTGTTTGAATCTGTCATGAAAAAGGGGCAGTTGAAGGAAACGTACCAGATACCTTTAAGGGTGTTTTCACACTTAACAGTTTTGGGGTTTCATCAAAACAAACTTGAGTCCATTTGCCAAATTATAGCGGTTCTTTTGCACTGGTGTGAAAGCTGACAGTTGAACCCTAATGGACCAAACAATTGTACCAAGCCGACTGACAAAGATAGGTCTCGGTCTGCTTTTTGGTTTGTTTGTTTGTTTGTAGTAACAACATGAACCGACCTCCATCCGGCATAACTGCGGTAAGCACTGCACATTTTTGGATGGTCGCGCAGTGCATCATGGGTAGGATTGTAAGCCTTTTGCCACCACAACAGCAGCACAATGAATCCTGGACAGACGCTGGACTCATGAGGAGATGCGGTTGCTCATAGAGATTTGGTTGGATGACTGTTTAAGCTCACAACTTTAGTCAAACACAAGAACACAAAAATGTGCCTACAATGATAAATACCAACAATATAAAAAACGATAACCAGTCCCAACATCAATCTGTGTCGTTGTCTGTCCATTTTGAAATTGGAACTAGTCTTTGTTTACTTTCAGGATTTTTCCATCGAGAAATTTGGACCTATCAGAGAGCATTTTGGTCCCTGAGTGAACTCAGACCACTCTTGAGGTAATTATGCAAAGATGTAACATATTGGTCCTTGATTCAGACCGGAGCAAACAAACCATCGGTGTGAAAACGCCCTAAGATAACTGGAAAGTTTTCCATAGAAACAAATAGTGTTCCAGGTTGTAAACACCTTTAATCCTGCCTTGAAGTTGGGCGTTTTAATTTAGTGTCTAATGGGGATTGAGTTTCTTTGGGAGCTGGCCTCAAGTGACCACTCTTGGAACTACAGTTCTCAGGATTTCTCAGGACTGCTCGGTGTACACAGGGCATTTCCTCCTGATAACTTACACATGTGAGTATATAAACAGAACAGAACAGCGTTTTTGATGTCTCTTTAAAAAGCTTCAAACTTAAAGCAAATACACACAAGTTTCCAGCAATTATCTTTGTTTGAGTGTAAAAGATACCAAAGCAGCGCCCAGCCCACTTTACATCCAAACATCAGAATTTCATTCAAACTTCTGCCAGCAACAATAGCAGTAGAGGCCGAGCTGTAAAACATGTGCATATGTTAGTGTGGTGAAAAACTCTCACACCCCCTAATGTCAAATAACAGTCAGTCATGAAGCCATGTTAGACCCCCCGAGCTGACCCTCACCCTCCTGCCCGCCTCAGTAACCAAACAAGCCTCTCCTGACCCTTCAGATTCCCAAAGAGACTAATGACAATAATGTCGTTTGCTTGCCAGATAGATTAGGCCTGTGCTGTGACACTGATGCGGAGGGAGATAGTTGGTGTCTGCTGATAGACTGACCACCCAGGAGTTTTTTTTTTTTGAGGGGGGGGGGGGCAGAGTCTGGGTTCATCCCATTTTAGCAATTTTCAGACACATCAGTAAGACAAATCACAGAGAAAAGGAATAATTGGTGAGAGTCCGGGACAGACCGAGACAACCTCTGAACCTCCGTCTTTTTTCGGGCCGCAAAAGGCGAGGAGGGTGACCTTTGAAGAAAAAGGAGTTTTATGTTAACAAGGTTAGTGTTTCGCTGGTCAGTTTTCTCCCATCCAATGGTCCCTGAAGCTCACAAACATTCCCAAGTTCTCAAAGTGTCTTACAGAAGTCTCATTCCTAGATCTCAGCAAAGAAAAAGATTGAGTCCTTAAATTGGTCCGAGGATTGTAGTACCACAATTTCCCAGTTTGGGATCAATAAAGTAATTCTATTCTATTCTAGTACATCTCAAAGAAGTCTCAATATGATCCAAAGAATAGAAAACACCTGGACTTTAAATATGTGAGCACATAAAACATCACTACTGTACCATAATTAGACTCAGAGAGTTAATTCAGGGGATGTAGGAGATATGAGGCTTGCTCAAATTAAAGGATTTTTTTAGGTCTCTACTCGTCACTGAAGACAATGGATTGTTTGGACTTCAGGTATTGTTTTTTGTTTTTTTTATTTTCTTCAATCCCCTCCTTCACTCCAGGGGAAGTGAGATTGATTACACCTATAGTCCATGTTGCACTGATTCCAGAGCTCCTCTCTGATTGGCTCACGTGGACAGGTAAGTTAATGTGTTGGAGATCAGCAGACTGGTTGATTGCGTGTCACTTTTAAGAAGGCTGTGAGGAGAGACACTTTTTTCTGTTTGCCTAACTTCTCCTGTGTTTATGTGATAGAGAGAGTAGCTGTGGTTCAATACAGCGAATACAGCAAATCTGTACCGGAACGTTGCCAATGTATTTGTGCAATTCAAACAGTATGGAGAAGGTTGCTTGCAGCTTTTTGCAAAAGAATAAACAAAATAATTACCAAATATTTTTGGCCTTTATTTATTCTGTTGTGTTTTTGGGTCAATTAAAGTTATTGATATCTATGATTTAATAGTATTGTCTCGAAATTTACAATTCTGGTATTGTGGGGACGCTGGTAACCCGGTGGTCAGTGCCCCCATGTACAGAGGCTGTGGTCCTCCAAGTGGGCGGCCTGGGTTTGAATCTGTGACTCCTTTTCCCGCAAGTCATCCCCTCCTCTCTCTCCCCGATTTCATGCTCTATCCACTGTCCTATCTCTAAATAAAGGCATAAAAAGCCCCAAAATTAATCTTAAAACGCTATCACCTGGTAAGATCATTATTTAACAGAAAAAAATTAAAGCCTTTCCTCATTCTTCTTCCTATTGTTACCCATCGTTATTCCATTTATCCACTTTTTTTCACACTTAAAGCTTCAGGTTTCTAGATTCAGAGGATAATAAAAGCCTATTTGTGTGTTCTTTACCCTGTTTGTAGTGCACTCCACCACACGGCATCTTTTTATTTGGCCACTTAGTTGCGCTCGTCGTCACCATAGCATTCTCTTCCAGCGATGGTCTTTAACCCACCACTCCGCCAATAAATGAGCTCGTTGAGGTAATCTGAATCAGATTAAAATGTCTGGTATTCAGCTGTTGGGATGAAACCATGTGCACCATGGTGCCGTTTTGTGGCGTGAGCACATTAACTAGAGCTAAATTGCTCTCGCAGAAACCCTGGCAGACACGAGATGTGAAAGGGGGGGGTTTTAAATATTTATAGATTTTTCAAGGCGAGTTTCATTAAACTTTTTTAGGCGCTAAAAGGAATCTCAGATGTGGGAACATCATTAGCGGCGTGTATTACTTTGAGAAACTCTTCTGCCCTTTCTTAAAGCAGAAATGTGAGGGCCATAAGAGGAATAAAATCTGATTAAAGTCGACAGAGTTGAAATAGTTCAACATCGTATCGATCAGAACGAGTGCTTCCTTTACTATTCACATCACTTTCTCGCCTTAAAATGCTCGTTTTCCAACTCTCTCAAAAGCTGCCCCTCCCCCACCGTCTCCTCAGACCGCCCCTCCAGTCCAAACAGAAACAGACCTACTTGAGATGCGAACCACCTGCGGGATTCATGGGGTTTGCACAAGTGGCCCTCCTCACAAACTGAGGATTATCTCTGCTGAGCGGGCAGCTCGAGCACCCAATGCTGCCTGCCGGTGACGCCTAAGCTCAGAGGGAACTCACGCCACTCTCCAAGAGACCCTTTGGTGCCGAAAACTAATCTGCCACACTAATCCGACCAAAGTCAAAGGCTCCACTCCTAAATTCCCACCAACAACATCTAAAACAAGTGGTAATGACTCTGTGAATCAGGCTTAGCTTGTTAAATGAGCGCTGGAGGAGTGGGGGGGGGGGCGGGCGGGGGGGGGGAGACGTGGTGGGTATAGTTTGTATACTGCCACTGCTGATGACAGATCGAAGCTTCAGTTATAATAGAAATGTTAGAAATTCTTCAACACCTCAGTTTATGGAAGCTTTCATATCTTCTTTAAAGGAGCAGTATGTAACTCTGACCCCTAGTGTTTAAAATGGGTACTGCAGTCTAAATTCAAAACATTGTAGAGAGCTGTCTCCCCCCGCCCCTCCTCTCTACAGTCAATGCTCACACAGGTCACCATGTGGTGGACCCTGAAGCTTCAGTGTTTATCCAGCTCTGCATGGGTCTGTAAACCTTTCTGTGTTCTAACCTCTCTCCATTTTTCAAAAAGCATCTCCAACATTGATCCTAGTTTGAGCACGTTTCTGCTCGTGGAGCTTATTAGAAACATGCAGAGGCTTTTTAGGTCGGGTACAATCAC
Organism: Labrus mixtus; assembly: GCF_963584025.1. Taxonomy (NCBI): domain Eukaryota; kingdom Metazoa; phylum Chordata; class Actinopteri; order Labriformes; family Labridae; genus Labrus; species Labrus mixtus. The sequence continues at coordinate 32,295,703 of NC_083613.1, read as the reverse complement.
TTCTATCTGAACCACTTCTCTTGCTCTACTTCCATCGCTGCAACACCTGTTGACCTGATAACTGGTCTCATATCTGGCAAAATGAGGGGCGTCCAAAACGGCTATGTGGGGGTCGTCTACCTTCTCTGGTCCAAACAAATCCAGAGCATTCAGGAGCAGAATCTAAAGTTAGGAGGAGGACATACTGACTGCTGCATTGTTGTCAGAGAAGCCAGCACTTCAACATGTTTCCTTAATGTCTGATCATACAGTAAGCTCATTTTATCATTTCATTCAGTAGATATCTTTAAGGTTATAAAGGTTTAGTGGATCAGGGTGGGTTTGGGCTGCATGTGAGATCTTTTCACGAGGTTGATGTTTCCTGACAGCGCCCCTGCTTGACTCTCTTTTGATGAGACGACTCATCTCATCGCTCAGCTTCAGCTTCCTTCTGCTCAAACTTTTTAGGATCTCTTGTGTTTGCTTTAATCAAAAACGTTTTAACCCATAAAACGAAAGTGCAAGTGTCACATGATTAATGTTGTTCATTCTAAAGCGAACATTGTTGTTTACATTTCTGGAAATGTTTCCCCGTGTGTTTGAAAAGAAAAAAAAAAACTGAGATGCCTCTTTTACAACGAGGGGAGCTCCCGATAGTTACGCTAAGTATGCTCCCCGCCTGTCAGAACCAGACGTTTGTAGCTTTACAAGGACTCGGCTGAGACATAACACCAAACGCCCGGCTTTGGATGAGAGGCGGCTTCAAAAAATAAATAAAGCCTTACAGCCGAGGAATTATAAACACGCTGCCATGGAGAGAGAGGGAAAGCTTTCAGAACAATTCGTGGCATGTCGTATTTTCAATTCTTTCTCTGCTTGACACAAAGACGAGTGTCAAACAAGCGAGGAGACGAACGGGGGGGATGACAGAGAGGAATGGAAAAAAGAGAGAGAGCACTGAGGTGAGAGAGAGAAGAAGAGCAAGGGGGGAATTTTCCATCCACAGTGAAACACAAACACACACACACTATAACAAGATCATACTGTGCAAATACAGTTGCAGACATTTTAGGCTGACACTTTGTGCTCTCCAGCAACGCGCACAGCAGATAGCGTTGATGCATGGTATGCAGGTGCACGCCGGAAAACACACGCTCCATGAATATTCTTCAGCCTGGAACTGACTGAGCGAAGGGAGGAGGAGCGAAGTCGGAATGGCAAAAGAACAAGTTAAACAAAAAAAAAAAAAGAAAAGAAAAGAAAGAAAAGAGTTCTGATTCCAACACAATATGAGCTCTGGGATCTTCAAACAAACTCGCGCTCGGGCACCATGGGGACACGGCCCACAGAATGAAGCATTCTTAGGGGGGGCTGACCTTCCCATTGCCTCCTCCGTCTCCGTCAGTGACCGCCTGTTAGCCGGGGTCTCCCAGCACAACAATGCAGCCTTTGCTATAGCGATGCTGTGTGGTGTTTTTCGCTGGGCAAACTCAGCCACATTCCAGAGATTGGCTTTAACCCGCTAACACACCTCTCATAGCGGGCCGAGGTCCTTTTGAAAAGATTTACCCACAGAGGACATTTTTGTTTTCTTTTATAAAAAAGACTTGAAAAGACTGAGGTGGAGTCAGACTGCTGGGATGTGATTTTTTTGTGATGACCGGATATGCAGCCTTTCTCTGGGTTTGTGAGTTTTTGACTTGGCAACGTTAATGGATTTGGTTGAGACTTAACGACACTCTTAACCTTATGCCCTTATGCACGACACTGGATAGCCAATCGATAAGGTCAATCGGTCAGATTTGAAAAATGAAGAACTGGGACCTTAAAAAACCAGGTTTCAATCCTCATTCCTAGCTGCTATAGGTATTTTTTGTTTTCTGTAGATGAAGGCCAAAACAATTACATCAAAAATGTTCAACTGCATGTCCCACACGTGCTGGAATATCTTCCTCTTTAAAAATAAAAAACTGTTAGACACATGCTGTGTGAACTGAAGAGTAAGAAATAAAGAGAAGCAGGAAACCTGATGCTTCTTTTTAATGTCTCAGGTCAGATATCCGGCCCACTTTAGTTCCTTATAATAGACCAAGGTGGGGGCGCAGATGGACAAGCGGTCATCAACTACATCTGTACAAGGGCCAGCTTTGGGGGGCCGGACTTTAAAATATGCTTGCACATAACCTAACAGCTGTCGAGTGTGATGTCACAGGTCTGGGCTCCTTTACATTTTATTTGATGTGCAGAGCGACATTTATATGAAATTGTTTTAGGTTTGCTTTTACAGCTTTACCTTAAATACCATTCGATGTTTTTTCCTCCACACATTTTCAGAATTTTTTTATATTCTGGGGGCCGGATGGGAAGCTTTGGGGGGCTGGATGTGGCCAACGGGCAGCCAGTTTATGATCCCTTGTCTAGGGGTTAGGTCCCGCCCCTGGTAAGGAGGCTACAGTCCTCCAAGCAGGCGGCTCCTTTCCTTCATGTCATTCCTCCGCTCTGTCCCCCGAATTACCTACTCTATCTGTCCCATCTAATTAAAATTATAAAAGTCCGAAAATAAAAATAAAAATAATAGACCAAGGTGATCCTCCAGGAAGGTAAACTCACCACAGGAGGCTGACTTTGTCTCCACCAGCTTCACCCTCCGTGTCTCATTTCGAATCCTGCCGTCCGTCTTGTCCACGAGATGTGAAAGGTCGTCTATGATTTCTGAAACACAAAGAGAGAGAGAGAAGTCAGCGGTGCTTAAAATTAACCTCTGCTCTGTTTTGTGTTGCTATCTGCCTTTTAATCAGCTCCTTATTGAGTCAGTTTTAATGCATAAGAGACCTCCCAGTCTGTTTTGGTAGTAAAAGATATGAAAAAAGTGACAGGTTCTGCAGGACTGTGGAGCAGTCAACGGTCTCAAAAGACAAAAGGCTGCCAGCGCTGGAGTGGTGGTTATTGAGGGAGTGGGTTGTGTGAAAGCACTCCTCGCGCTTTCAAATGGTTTCACTACTTCCTGAATCCATTCTGGATTTAATCAGGCCTTTATTGTTCATGGCTTTTTAAAGACGCAAGCCCAGACTTCAGGGACTGTGCATGGGCGTCCAATGAAAGAGAGTGTGTGTGTGATTGTGTGTGTGTGTGATTGTGTGTGTGTGTGTGTGTGTGTGTGTTTGGCTCGGTGGATAGGATCCTTGAGTAAGGGGTTCCTGACTTGAAGGTCGTCCAGATGGAAGCCTGTTTGATTTGTTAGAGCTAAGCACTGTGTTGACATGGCATCTTCAGAGGTTTGGCCCGACATCAAAAACAGATAACTGTTGGAAGATTCCCAAACTCTCGTATTGGTGAAGTTAGTATCTGGTGCAGATAATATTAATGTGGAGTCATGGTGTGAATCAGAACAGTCTAAAAAGCCAAATGCAAATTCTCTCTGCTATTTTAAGCATTTCATTACGTCTCCAGTCTTTTGATGCCACCGTCCAAACTTTATTGAAATGTGTGTGTGTCAACATTTAAGTGGGTATTCAATTGTCCAGACACAATGACATTTCTCGGTTCAACATATCACATGACTTCTGTGTGCAACTTCCAATTAAAAATGGGTTTTGCATGTTATGACATTCTGTTTTTAGACAACGTCCCAACTTTGTAGAAAATGAGGTTGTACATTAAGGTCAGCAAATGGACAGCTTAATTTACTTCTACAATTCCTTTAGCAGACACTTTTATCCAAAGCGACGTACATCAGAGAGTAAGTAAAACACAAGCAAGGATCTAGAAAAAAGGGAACAATGTCAGTAAGAGCAAACGATCAGCTTTGAGTCTGATTGGACACACAGGTGCTGACAGGAAGTGACCAGAGGCAAAGCACAACATTGAGGGCAGTTCTTGAGAGCTCTAATCAGTATAGAAACCATCTTATAAGTCGTCGTTATCAAACAAAAACCATCGTCATTACCATCATCATCATCAATAATATGGAGACCATCATCATTAAGTTAGTAGGTATTCATGAAAGAGCTGGGTCTCTCTTTTCTTAAAGGTGCAGAGGGACTCTGCAGATCCAATGGAGTTTGGAAGTTCATTCCACCACCGGGGGGCGACAGAGGAGAAGTCTTAGTCAGCGTCTTAGGACCCTGTTGTGAAGGTTGGATCACTTAAAACATCTTCCCATTAATCGAAACATCTCATTGCCTGTTTCATCGGTTGCCTTTTTGGCAAAGATGGTGAAGAAAGGCCCCCGAGTGGTGGAACACTAAAAAGATGACACTAAAACAAATCCAAGGTCGAGCTGAGGAAAGGGAAGTTGTTCCCAGACGCACATCATCCTCTGATAAATGTTTTAGTGGAGAGGTAAAGCCAGACTCATCCTCAGACCCCAGCACTGTGCCAAGTCCAACTCCGGACTCTCTTGAAGGAGAAAGACTTCTTTGATGCTTCTTTATGTTAAAATACAACTCAGACATCATGATCCGAGTCCGGGTTATTAAATTCCCACAGGTGAGCGCTCAGGGTCGTCTGTTAGCACAACTGTCTTTAGCATTAGCTGCCTTTGAGTTGGACTGATGAGAATGTTTCATCAACTAGGATCCATCACTGCTTGAAAAGACAGTCTGTGATTTGGCCGACATGAGATAATTAAGTTGGAGGATTAATTCAAGGAAGGAAAGTAAAACCTGTCAGTTTTGAGGGGCCGGGGTGTGAAGGGGCAAGGACGAGGCGATTCTCAGACGTGAGAGCGCCGTATGTACAGAGTCCCAGGAGACTCCCACATCATCATCTACGCATCAGGCAACAATTTGGAAGGAAGAAACTCTTCCCTTACTGGCAGGGGAAGAGATGTGAAGACACTGAAACCGTTTGAGAGCGTGTAACTCCGACTACTCATAAAGGATGTTTTTGGTTTGCTGCTGCCAAGTTTCTTGATTCAGCTCTGGCCTTCAATAAGACCCCGTTATAATGATCAATCCTCAAGTATGTCAAGGTGAAGGGACATGACTTTAACCTAAAGCTACAAGGATACTTTATATTTTTGGAAAGGTTGTAATAACCGGTACATTACCGTGCAGAAGGTGCAAGCTTTTCCCCCTTTCAGTTCAACCTGTGATCCAGTCAATGTTCCTAACAACATAATTCTCAATTTCCTTTTTGGAACTTTTGCTTCCACGTATGACAGCTACAGAGCAGGACTGGATCTGCCAGACCACAAAGGAGGCTCTGCTCAAGCAAGGATTGTTTGTTTAAAGTACTATTACACTGGATAAACCTCCAAAGCCACATTGTGGGAGTTCATGGCACAATAGCAGCCCACAAATGTTCATTTGCCAGCGGCTTTGGGATCCATGCGTTCATGCTAATTGGCACAATGAACGACGTGTCCTCAAACCTGAGTCCCTCCTCTTTTGGGGAGTCTACCTTCAACGCTAAAGGGATCAACTCGCAGTTTCATTCAGACCAGCTTAATAAGAGCTCTCAACATGGGGTCTTTCTGAGGTTGATTTGCTGTTTCTTTTGGTGCCTGTTTTGATGTAATGTTGATAAAATACCTGTATATACGATTGTGAGTCTGTTATGTTGTGTTTTATTTTGAAAACTGACCGGATGCTCTGTGCACTTTCTTGTTTGACTTCCTGTCCGAGTCCCCCTGCTCTATTCACCTTGACACGTGCTTGCAACTGGCTCCGTCGAATATAGACACAGCGAGTATTTTTGCTGTGGAGCAGAGCGGAGAGGCGCTGCTGGACATGGACTCAACGTGCAGTGGAAACACCGGCACTGACTAGAGAGGGCGGGATCAGCTCCAGAGGGTACGGCACAGACTGAACATGGTGCACCGATCCTGTTCATGTTTAACTGCCATTAAAACAAGCAAGACCCATGGCAATAAAAGAAGTGTAGATCTGTGATGCAGTATCCAGGACTACTAAGGCCAGTAGGAGACAAGGACAACAGGACAAGGTATCGAGCCAATGAATGGAAAAAAGGAGGCCTGGATAACACTTTATGAAGTATGTTAGTCATCATGTTTTAAATATTGTTCACTGCATAGAGGGAGAGGGATATAAAGAAGCAATGAAGGGGGAAAATTCACAAGGATACAACATTTTTCGATGCTATCACGAAAACTTCACAGATCTTCATTGGCTCTTGCATGGGGCCTTCACACCAAATTCAAAGAAAATCATCACATTGAAAAGCTTAATTCAAGTCAGACAGCAAATATGACACTCACACGCAGGAGCACGGGGAAACGTTTGGGAGACGGTCCCCCTATTTTAATGATTAAATTCCCACATCCCAGATCAAGATCCGCTCCAAACCTCAGATACGCTGACTCATCTTCACAGAGGCTACAGACGTTCTGATTCGTGTGTGTGAGTGTGTGTGCATGTGGTGGCGGCACTGCCATAAACACTGACACCCCAGCGTGGATCCAGGATGTGCTGTATTAACTGTGTGTGTTATTGTGGGACTTGTTCCCAGACGGGCATGGCGCACAGAGAAAATGCTTGTTTTCTCTCGCCGGTTTAAACACAATCTGACTCAGAGGGGCTAATTTTGTTGTTTTTATTCAGGAGATGATTTCTCCTGAGGATAGGAAAAAAGAGGGGAGTAAAGATAGATGTTTTTTGTTTTTTTTTTCTCAATCAAACCTCCTCTTGTACCCCTTCTTGTAATGCAGGGAAGGGGGGTCCGACCACAACGCTTACCAATTGGCCCTGGTGTAACAGACTGTGTGTGGAGAGTTTTGCTATTGATGCCAACTAAAACACACACATCTCTGGATGTAACTGGAACTTCACTTGGCACACACGAAGGCGCTCAGCGTCATGATACAACTCAGGGCAATTATGTTATTTACAAGAAGTTGCACAGTCTTGGAAGAGTTTCTTTCAATTTCGGCTCTTGGCTGCTTATTGTAAACAAACCCACCCTGAGGGTCTGCGGAGAGCGAGGATTAGGGGAAGTTTAACTCACAACCTCAAGAGTTTTGCAAGTTTTAAAGTGTGCAAAACCCAACGAATCATTTGAATGTCGGCCAAAAACAAAGTACTTAAGCGAGCATTTTCCATCTATGGAAGATGAGCCTACTTTTATACTTTTCATACCGCGTTTTAAAATAATACAATCTCTGTTATTTCAATGATCAGTAGTATCTAAAAATACTTTGAGAGAGAGAGAGAGAGAGAGAGAGAGAGAGAGAGAGAGAGAGAGAAAGCTCTGTCTAAATTCTACAAATAAGTATGCAATGATTTGGTACTGAAACATTGCCAATTCAATTGTGCAAATACGACAGTGTGCAGGATGTTATCTGCAACATTTGTTTATTAAAAACAAGAAATTAACCAAAACTGGGTGCCTAAGACTTTTATTTTTGTTGCTGGAGTATTGAAAAAGTTATCAGCATGACTATAAAAGTATGACCCTTTTTATTCATAATGGCCTTTTTGTTATTCTTGAAATATTCCCTTTGGTGATGGATATTTAATGACTTCATTTCTGCGTTGGTTAACAAAACTTACAATTCAGAAAGAGGGCTGTTTTTTTTTTGACTCAGGGTCTGATCAGTATTTGGCTGTTTTCACTTGTACACCCCTGGACGTTTGTAGAAAATGTCAGGACAGCCTGTTCCTAGAATCTTCCTGAGTTGCTTTTTCACACGTGTCCCTCACAACCTTAAATTCTCCTGAAGTATTGGATAGGGGGGGTGGAGGTCCGGGGACTATAAAGGGACACTGTAATTCCAGATTTTTACCTTTATATCACAACTACATGTAATTGGACATATACAGCATCAATGAACGAGTGTAGAAGAACGTACTTGTGAGCAGAAAAGAGTATGAAGCAGCTTCATTACGACGATTGCACCATTAGCATGATATCATCATGTCATCACCCGGACCTGCTAGCTTGAGTTTTCCTGAAATATTTTCTGCTTTATTCACACATCAGCTAAACCCACACTTAACGTGGAATTTTTACTCAGGGGCTGGCGAGAGAAGTGATTGGTAAGTCGGGATAAAACAAATGGTCCTTCAGAGTTTAAACCTAAATTTCACCCCAATACATTTTGGTAAACTTTCAGGAGTTTTGTGCATGTGTGAAAACACGACGATTTAAATAAATAATATATATATATTTATATATATGTAAATAAATACCAAGTACATTTCCCCAGTGGCGATTCTAGAGTCCACTGGGACCCAAGGCAAAAATCAATTGGGGGGCCCTCCAACCAGCGTTCAGCATGGCAATGAGAGTGAATGCTGTCAGATGGGGCCCCCTTAGGGAAGTTTTCCTACTGTCATTGCAAAATTTGCACATTATAGGTCGCTGCTTTGGGTTAAATTTTGTCAGCCCTCTTGAGCCCCCTACTGGTCTGGGGCCCCCAAGCAATTGCCTGCTTTGCCTGTTGACAAGCAGCGCCTCTGTATTTCCCTGCAAACAGTCGCTAACTTATTCAACAGGTGGGAATGAGCGACTGAGCGAGTGAAAAAGAGCAGACCAGTATATTCATGTGGTCATCACACTGATCCAGTGGGCGTATACACTGCCAGACAAATCCCAGATTATGTCTGCATTGAGGCGTCCATAATGCATCCCGAGTGTGTCAACACCTGTAAGGTTGTCTACCTGTGATCCAGTAATCCAGGAGGCATGTTGATAACAGGTGTAAAACAGGGTCTTACACTCCATACAGCATGTGTTCTTAGCATCTCGGCTCCTGTCTCATTCTGACCAAATGTGTTCACATGTGCTGGGTGGGATTTGTGAAAGTATCTCCATATACACAATTCACCCATTTCAACATCTGGCTTTCTGAAGTGCACGGCCACATGTGCATAAATTAGTCTCACTCTTGGACACCATTCCCCCTCCAAGCCCCCTTGAATCTGTGACTCCCTCCAAACAGACTGACAGGCTCCACTGGTCAACAACACGTTGGGGGTATCCATTATTCCATCATTAGAAATTCTCTCTTACAGGGGTTGTGACTTGCTGAGTGTTGATAGATGTCTTGCTTTATGCAGCTTACACCATCTCCATATCTGCCAATGGTGAAAATAAGTCCTGTTTATTCGTTCTGTGGGGCAACACGGTCTTTCAAGGAAAACTTTGTGATGGCAACATCATTGTGAACCTTGGAATAAATATTACTTAACTAGTCCAGATGGATAATTTGAAGTCTACAGACGGCTGTAAGAAGAAGGCTTTTCTACCTTGGACTTTTCATTTTAAGATGCAGTAACATTGGAGGCAACTCACTCCAACTACAAGTCTTCCAATGACAATGGTAATGGAAATAAAGAACAAGATGGACAAAGAAAGAGAGCCACTGGGACATGGAGACTGAATCTGTTCTTGTGGTGATGAGTTTGTTATTTCCAATACAAAAATGAACTACAAGTGAATCTGAACTTTAAGGACCTTTAAAGGTATAAATAAGCTGCAACCTTCTCGACTCTGATTGCCGTTACATCCGTGGCCTCCACTTTCTTTCCAGGCTTAATCCCAACCATTTGTGTGCCAATTTGAAACTAAAACCGGCTGTGAGTCCACGGACAGATTCACCTCCCTAACCTTGCTACGTTTGCCCCCGAGATCTATCATCGAACATGACAGACACTGAAAAGAATGACCAGCTGATGAATGCATTTTCCAAATGTTGAACCTCCATCTGAAAGAACGCACATCAAAGAAAAGCACATAAATTGAGAAACAGAAAAAAGGACTAGTTCAGGTTCAGCACGTACAGACAATTGGGTTTGTATCCGCTAGACTCCAAAGACAAAGTCCGAGTGAATTATGGATAGGCGGTCTGTTGGGAGTACTCCAATGGGTTCCCATAAACACATAATGCATACATAAAGGTACATATGTTTCTGCAAGACCAGACACATACAGATTATGATTCATTGAGAGATGATGTCATACTTTTATTATTTTAAAACTGGGATCTTCAATTTGGAGAAACAAGCAACGACAAGTTTGCTTTAATCCAACTAAATAAAAGATAGGAAAAGTCCACAGGGATGGGGAGAGGAGAGAAGCACATTGTTGGCAATGAGAAACCCAAGTACTTGACTCTGCAATTCTAATTGCAAACAGCTAACTTGAGCTTGTGGGAGACTCAGCTCATGGGCTTGCAGGAAGGCGGTATACAGGAACATTTGAAGGTAAGCCTTCCAATGACTTAATAAGAATGAATCATTTCGAGTTAGAATGAAATAATTGGACAGTTTTATCCATACATCAAAAGGGAGCATGTTGGTAATGTCATTCTGCACTCTATATCTCACGATTCCCTGCTCTGGCCACAGTCCATTCTCTATTTCTATTTCTATATTCCAAGTACAGAAGCCAGTCACATGTAATGCTCAGAGAGAGAAATCAAGCAGTCCTGAACGAGAGGAAATCGGGGCCTTTTCAGGAGCATTGCATGACAAAACCACTGGAGCTTTTTTAAACAACCTGGGTAGTTTGAGCTGGGATAGATACAACAATACAAACAAGTGATGCGTGCTGTCATCTTGTGATACAGGCGAAATAAAAAACACATGGTCTTCAGCAGAATGAGAAATATTAACAAGACTGCGGGGCAGTTGTTGAACTTAATGGATTTTAGCAATTATTAGCCATTTGAGGCAGCTGCAAACCATCAAAAAAATGTGCACAATGAATAAAGATTACATTTATATGGCCTTGCATGGATTAAAAATCTGCCTTTAAGATTGAATGGAACTATTTCTATGTTGGTCTGCCAGATTCAGCAGCAACACTTACCATCAATGTAAAAGCATCACTTATCAGTAAACCCCTACACACGTGATCAGTCATTTTAGGATTAATAAAAGCAAGGGGTTTGAAATTACAAATGCCGACGACGATGAGAAGAAGTCAGCTCTTTAGCGGGCTTTTCACCATCACCCGTGTTATGACCAGGTGCCGCTGAACAATGTGTGCGTGATGAGCATGAGGGTGCCAGCAGCAGCAGCAGCAGCAGCAGCAGCGTGAGGCAGGGACCACCCTGTCACTGGCACGGCACCTCCAAAACCCAGCCGCTGTTACACTTCATCACTACCGTCACACTTCATTAGCATGGACACCCAGGAGGGCGGGACATATTGAGGAGTGAAGAATTAAAAAAATAAATTAAATGAAAGGGAATACATCTGATTGGATTACATTTTATTGTAGGACATGAAAGCAGGCAAGTGCAGACTGGATTCTGACACTTTTACCAGATCATTGATGTACCAGCTGATCATTAACCAATTAGACTATTAATACTGACCTTCAAAGTCATTTTTAGACCTTCATCAGGGAACCCTTAATCCATTGGGACCATGGTAGCTTGTGGTCGAGTCTTCAGAAGCTCACCAAGAGGTTCAAAGACTGAGTACAAAAGATCGGACAATATTCACCTTGAAAGCTTTTCCCTCGTCAATTCAACCATATACACACAGCCTACCTCCTCCCATTCAAAATAATACGACAGGCCTACCAGCTGTCAATAAAAAAAGGTGATGCTCCTGTTAAGACTGTCAACGCTTGACCCCTAACCAATCTCTGTGACCTAGCGTCAACTTTTATCGACATGCTGGGTGTTGTTGACAGATTCCTAAGGAACTAGGTCACAGGTTTCCTCGCTTATCAGGAGCTGTTGACTGTACCTGTGATGTTCACCCTCAGCTGATGGCTGATGACGATCAGCTGGGCTGGGAGGATTTATAGGGAGGTTTGAGTTTCCCTGCTCAGTTGGTTGTGAGTCTCCAGCGAGTGAACACCATCAGTTGGCTTTCTGTTTTTCTGTTAGAATGAAAATCTGAGTTGAGTGTGTGTGTGTGTGTGTGTGTGTGTGTGTGTGTGTGTGTGTATGCAAGTTTCTACTCAATCCAATCACCCCTATGTCAAGTCACTCCCACTTTTTTTGTTTTGGCTCCAATTTATGTTTTTCAGTCATTTTAATAGAACGATTGGGTGGCTTCAGAGGGCTATGTTCTTCTGTCACCTTTAAGAAACCCAAGGCCCAACTTATTTTGTTCCCTTATGCAACAAGTGCAGTGGTTTGTTAGTTCCCCAACTTCTGACCCCCGTCATTCAGGTTTTCTTTCTGGGAGAACATGTCAGATACGCTGTATGCTAGCTGAGCTAAAGTGAGGATTCTTGTGCTTTTAGGAAGCCTGTGTAGCCAGATTTATGATGCACAACGTAGGAGGATGGACAAGAAGCAGAGCATACAATTTCCACAGGGAGTTGGAAGAGAGGGTTTTTTTTTCCATAAATGTGAAAGACAAGTGTTGGTGAATCATCTGTGTTACAAACAATTCAGTTTGCAAAAGAAGCAGAGTGGAGCTCCCCTTCACTCAAGTCCACAATAACAGGGTGCAGATGGCCTATTGGTTTGGGCTCGCCCCCTTGCACCAAGGCAAAGTCCTCCAAGCGGGGGGGGGCGCAGGTTCAAGTCGAACCTCCAGCTTCTTTACTGCACCTCACTCCCAAAGTTATTTTTGTTTTGATTTGGGGAGACAGGAAAAAAAATTGATTGATTGATAAGAAACATTTTTTGTATCATGAATCAGTTTTAAAAACTCCTGACCAGTATGACACAGCAGATTTGGATTCATCACTTCATTCTGTACTCGATGCGACCTCATGTTTTTCAGCAACATTTCTTATTGGTTGTCTTTGGAGAAAAGTAAACAGGCAGAGAAACTTCTCACTGACTGAACAACTCTGCTAATTGAAATGATCTGAGTCTAATAACTCAACATCCCCTGTAGTGAGCGGAGCTTCCTGGCAGTACGCTGGCTCGCTGGCTCGCTCGTTGTTCTGAATGACTGACTGAGGAGTTATGGAGGACTTTGATCTCCATGCCAGACCCTGTTTCACTCATAATTCACTCACACGCATGGAGACGCATATGCTTCCATGCGCAGACGCTGACACAAACACACGTGTATACACACATCTATGATCATCACACAGACAGGCACGCTAATGGAGGAAGTCACCCACACACACACACACACTTCCCGGATGTGAGGCGCTTCCGACAAACATTTGTGTCCCAAATTGAAGACGAGTCATCGCTCTAATGTTTAGCCACATGGCTGTTCAGAGAGAGAACAGAAGCAGAACAGAGCGGCACACAACTGTTGACGGCGTTTTAATGTGGAAAAGAAAGTTCAGAGCCAGCTGATATTTATCTGCCAGAGATCCGTGGGTGATGCTGAATATGAAACTTCACAGAGTTGTTGTCCAGTCATGCAGGAAAAATCTTAGATACGATGTGATCCAAGCTACATTTGTGGATTTTGAAAACTATTTTAATATGAATCTGTGGCTCAAAGATCTACTGAGAGCAACTTCTGATGGAGAACTCTCACCTGTGAAGTAGTTTAAAAAATGAAAAACTAACTGGTCAAACAAGACACCTGAAACTCACTACTGAGAAATTCAAGTGTTTTTATGTCTGTTAATTAGAGCCAGACCGATGTGGGATCTTTGGGACCAATACCGATATTGGGGGATTTAAAAAATCTGATACCGATAAATCGGCCGATATCTTTTATCTATGTTCGATTTGTAGAGATAGATAGATATACACATTTTTACGCTATGTTAGGGTTAGAGCTGATATGTGAACAAGGCAGGCAGAAGGCAGGAGAATCATTCTTGCTCACCAGTATGCTGTTTACCACTCCTGTTTTGATATCGGGATACATCCAATTACGTGTAGGATTTATTTAAATGCTAAAAACTTGCCATCACACTCCACATCTTTCTTGTCATGTCCTGCCTCCTGAGCCTCTCCCACCATCCGATAGTGAAAACTTCTCGCTGTGAGGGACTCGTGTGAATAGGTAACTCAGGAAGATTTCAGGAGCCGGCTGTCCTGAAGTTAGTCAAGAGTGCATGCTTAAAAAACAGCTTTCATGACTTTGCGGTGGATGTGGGGTAAAATTGCACTCCGTTCAATGAGTCCAGGACCGACGTTTGGCCAGCAGCGCGGCTGAAACAACTTCCCATCCTGAGGAAACAGCCTCCCACGCAGCTTGTGGACAGCTAAGAGTGGTCCAGGGCATAAAGCAAACAGAGAAAAAGTGACGCAACCCGACCGCATGCTCTGAAAAACAGGGCTGGATGCGCAGACAGTTAGACTGAAACCACATGCATACGCTCGGCTGCACATGTAAGTGTAGTCCTAGTAGCACTCAAACACACACCCCCGCACACACACACACACACCATGAATGAATGACGCACTCACAGACTACAGCCTCTTCATCATACTGTAACTATGAACTATGACACTACAGTACAAGCTGCAGTCACTGAAACAGCTGCACTTCACAGCTGTCATGTAATTACCCAGCTCCTTCAGCTGATGAGCAAAAAAAAACCAGAAGGTGCTGATTAATTGAGGAAAAGAAGGAAACCTCCTCAGAGGAATTAAACAAATTAACAAATCCTGTGTGAGATCTTGTGACTCCGTCTTCACCCGCCCTAAAACTTGGATCGCTCCTTCACCATAACACATCCATCCCACGGAAGAGGGAGCACACACACAGCCATGAATCACTCCCGTATGAAGGTGTAAACACAAGAGTTTCACTGAGGATGGTTTCACTGGTGTGTGTGGCCACTGCCTCTACTGCCCACTAGTGGGGTCACTAGGTGCTGCACGAGGGAGAGAGAGAGCTTATACTTCTACCTAGTTAACAAGATATTGTCCAGAATGTGAAAACGGCTTAAGCCAATGTTTTATACAGTCTACAGTTTAGTTCCAAATACTTTTTCGGTCAATTTGCAACAAATTAAGATTTTTCTCCACCATTTTCTCTTCATGATTTAGCAGATCAATAGACGTTTTTTTAGGAGAACATGTTTTTTAGGCAGGTGATTGGATTGGAAAAAAAATTTGTCACTGAGGGGCGATTGAGTTTGCAACCGAAGTCCACACAAGCTTTACACAACTGGGCCCCAAAGAGATTCCCATACATACAATTCAATCTGCCGTCTGTTCACTGCTTTCAGCTCATTTGTGTAGTCTTGATTTCCAAAAAAGACTTGATAAAAGTATCTTTGTTAAATGCCAAATCAGCCAGTTTAATTAGAAAAGTTTGTCACAGAGACAAGAATCTTCTTTTGCATCTTTCCTAGAGCTGATTTCACACATGCACTCCTGAAAAGTTCACGACAGCCGACCCCTACAATTTACCAAAACTGTAATTCACACTTGGCCCTGACTGAATGAAGTTCCTCCAATCGGATGGGAGATTTACACATCAGCTCACAACGACAACAGATACAAAATTCAATCAAGGGCTGTGAGAAGAAGTCCAGGTAGAGTCGGGATGAAAATTAGTCCTTTTGCGGCTCATCCTTGAAAATTTCAGGAGTTTTGTGCATGTGTGAAAAGCACCATAGCTGTCTCATTTGCTCTGAGCACTCTCTTTCTCCTCTTGGTTCCATCTCCCGTCCGTACTCAATGCAAAAATCTCAGACTCCCCTGCCTTACTGTCTTGTGCACAGTATATCTAAAAGGTTAGCCCACCCTCCTGTTTTTACACTGTGTGTGTGTTTGCCCACTACCGCAAACTCCATCCCATCTCAGACTGGACGGTGACCTCTGAACTCCTCATGCAGATATATAAACACGGCCCGTGTGCCAGTCACAACCCGACTACATGTGCTGGACATGTGGTGTAGACTATCAGAACAAACACAATGATCTCACAGTCGGACAAGGCACTTATACTCTTCAAAACACACACACACACAAACACACACAGTGGAGTGAAGGCTGTGAAGAACAGATGTAAAAAATGTGCACTTGCACACATACATAAACACATAAAAATGCCCGGCAGATGAAGGTGCAATCTTCCTCCCCAAATGTGCTTAAATGGGAACCACGTGCTGGTTTTTGGTTTGAGGCAGACCGGGTAAAGTAAGTCCTTCCACTCATTATGTGGGATGACCCGTGCTACCCCGAGGGCTGAGGGGAGCGCGAGGCAGCTCTCTGCTCGTCGGCCCTTTTGAACGCGGCCTCCAAACCGGAGCGGTTAGCAATTAAATAAACAGAGGAGGAGATTTGTTCCCCGCTGTCACATGCGTATGCCAAAAGGAACCTGCGGGGCCAAGCCGGAGTCAGTGGAAGGTACCATTAAATGGCAGGGAATCCTTTTGCCCAGAGCCAAAGGAACTGGCAGCTCAAATTGTAGAGGTTCCCAACCACCAATACCACCGACACATTGCAGCTAATGTGCTTCCCCTGGACGATCTGCCCGCAAAAGCTCTCCGGGGAGGAATTACAGCACAGTATCAACATCAGTTTGCCGTTAAATTGTACACATACCGCAGGTATTAGGCAACGCTCCCCCTCCCCCCCAAACAAAAAAAACATAACATAGCTGTGGCTTGGCGGCGCAAACAAAATACACTGAAATCATAACATCCTCCTCTTGAGCAGGTAATCCAGTGAGGTAATGCTGACTGGTAGACTGTGTGTGGGCGTGTGCTAAATGGTAAAGATATTCTCTGTAATTCTCTTTAACAGTAATGGAGAAGTATTTTCCGAATTATTCCTTTTAAGAGCAGCAGTTACAGTCCAGCAGTCATTCAGTTAAAAAATCATTTACTGACGACATCATGGAGTAGTGTTGTCGGTTCATTTTTAGACAAGCTGCAGAAGAAAAATGAAGCCTAGCGATGGTGCACACTAGCTTGATGCGTTATAGTTACAGTTGGGGCGGCTGTGACTCACAGCAGAGTCAGTCGTCTCTCAACTAGAAGGTTGAGGGTTAGATCCCCAGCTCCTACAGACACATGTCCGATCTGTCCTTGGGAGCGAGTCACTTAACCCGAAGTTGCTCCCGCTGCTTCGTCTCCACAAGGTATAAAAAGATGACTAACCTCTGGAACTTTTAGCGATTAATCTGGATGCTTGACCCACTGACTCAACGGTGAGTACGGGTCAGGAAACCTCACCCCATTGCTAAGGGTTAGCTTGTCGCTGTGAGACAACTTTTCTTCTGTTGCCAGACAATTCAAACGACTTGAGCAGGGGTCCAGATGGTGCAGAACACCAAAATGGTCTATACCACTAATTCTCAAACTGTGGTACGAGTATTTTATATATATAAAAATGTACAAACCAAAAGCTGCGACAGCAAGCAGAGGATGCAAATATGACAATTTTCATTTTTTTGCACTTCTGGCTCGGTAGGATATTGTGCGGCAGATACGTTGAGCAGCACAGCAGGAACTGAAGTCAACGACAGTGAACAAAGCACAGGTGCTACGTTAGCAACACACGACGCAAAACAGTAAGAAAATCTGACTCGAGTCACATCAAGTTTGGATTGATTTTGGAGTGGCAAAGAGAATAAGCCCAGGATGCAGTGCGTGGTGTGCGGTCAATATCAGGAATAAAATGGCCTCCTGTGTAAACTGTATGTGTAGTTAAATATCCCTACACTACTGTATTTCAATGTTGGTCGTAATGGTGGTACTTGAGGAGCTAAATATTCTCTGTGGTGTGTTGAGAACCACTGGTCTAGACATCGAAAAAAAAAGGAAGCATGTTCCATTCAGGAACTTAAAAATACAGTAAAATACTGTAAACAACAGCTGAATAATCTGTGATAATAAGAACAGGTAAGAGTGATGTGTGAGAGATGACTTAGTCAGACTGCTCAAAAAAAGGATTCAAGTTTCAGATAATAAGAGATTGTTCTGTTTGCAGCATATGTGGACACAGTATTAGAGCCCCAGTAAAGCCCATAATACCAGTAAGAGCCCTCTAATGTCCACTGTGACGCCGTTGAAGAGAGATTACTGAAAGCAATATTAGACCAAAACCCTTAAAAAACAAAACACACACAGCTCATTAAGTGTTTGTTTCCAAGTGTTGTCTCATCCTCTGCTTCAAAGACGACGGTGAGGAGAGAAACAGTGAAATCATACCTTCTCGTTTTCCTCCCTTTGTTACTAGCGTGTGCGTTTTCAGGGAATATGTACGATTGATAGTTTGTGAAAAAGCTTGCTGCTGCCAGCATGGTGGCTGTGCGTGTTTGTTGGAGGATGGATGGAGTTGGGAGTTGGGAAGGGGAAACAACCTCGCCCTGTCTCTACACAGACGTGTTGTCGGACATCTGGATGTGATCCGGGGTTCTGCAGATGAGCTGAGCAGGACTGACCACACCTCATCGCTGCAACACACTGTGTGCTGTGAATCTCAAGATATCAAAGGGGAGGGGGGGACTTGTAAGTATCTCACCTTCACTGATACATCCAAAGCATAAAGTGGGGGATTTCTGCAAATCTAGAAGTTAAAACGGCTACCTGTCACATGCTTCAACATCTTATCAGGCACACGGTCAATACCCCAGCTGCACTCAAAGATGAAGGAAAGAAAGCCCTGAAAGAGGAGAAGGTCAAATTATTTTATGAATTTAGATAAATGGTGCACTTTTAATACTTTTTAAGGCCTTTTGAAGAAACATTAGCTCCCTTGCGACATGCTGAGTCAGGATCATTTGATCCATGGTGCTTTGGGGGCGGATAGTTCTTAATGTACCGATATATCCCTTACACAACAGTTCTGAGAAACATCCAGACATGAGTCACTGTGACGCATGCTATTATGGTAAACTTAGGCGCATTACTCTCAAGCCCAGTAACAAAAAAGCCAATCCAATGTGTTCTGTAGCTTTGCATATTTGCTAAACCTGCTTACTTTAATTTGTCAACTCGGGGGACAATGAGGTAGGACTGAGATGACACGGTACGTTTTGGCATAATCCAGTCGATACACCATTCGTCTTCTCTCATAACAGCTCTACCTCCTGTGTCTCGAGAATTTCCGTCGCTGGCTTTTTTAATGTGGGGCCTTTTCCAGCTAATACCTGCCGCCAAATCGAGATAAATCAAAGCCATGACCCTGCTACAACGCTTAATGCTTTTAGAGCAGAATGCACGACAGAGGGAAACCAGATATGGTGAACGTCTCCTTCTTGTTATTCATCGATTAAAAAGAAATGAGAACTCTACAAACAGCGAGTCAGGTTTGTTATAATCAATGCCTTAAAGGACTACTTTATCTTTGTGTTGAAGAATACAATCTATCTTAAAAGGTAGAGTCAGTAGCATTTTTCATTGCAGCTTGCAAACACAACAATTAATTTGGGCCCCTCCACCCGATCGCTAATCGCTCTCAGAAGAGCACACTCACTGCAGGACATACATTTACTGCTTGTACCTACACTTCAAGCTACCGCATGCTAGCACAAGCTAACCCCCGGTGTATGTCACCTGCCTGTCCAACAGGAAGAAGACCAACTCTGCGTCCAAGGTTGAAAGCCCACACAAGGTTCACCCTCATCTTGGAACAAGCTTTATCCACTTGGCGTTTCGCCTCTCTATGGTTATATTTTCTCTTCTTTGGCGCTACGTCCACGTCTGTCGTATTCGCTTGTTTGAACAGAGTCCAATCGCTGAATTGTATCCAAGACTTCTAAACTCACCTGAGTGCCTTCATTGGCTGGGGGAAACACACCAGCTCCCCGCCCAGAGACATCCCGAGTCAACCCAAACAAAGCAAAACGTCAAAATCCAGTCAGAGGACAGAGTCTCTGCAGAAACCAATCTTTAACTCCAAAGCAAATGCATGTGAAACCAACAAGGGACATCAAATACTTTTTCTTTTTTTTTTTAAAGGTCCAGCAGGTTGCAATTACAGACTGCGATGAAAGTTTTAACCGCCACTCTCTGGGTGTTAAGCAGGGGCATAAAGCCACTGACAGAAACAAAAGAAGACGTGATTGATGACGTGTCTTGAGATCTTTCTTCAGCATCCAAAAATGTTAATTTCCTTGCCCAGCCCCGAACTGGATTATTCATCACTCGGTGGAGATTGATGTGACTCGATGTCCCTCACGTCATTGTTAGCCCCCCACTTCTCCACAACTCTATCAGTGTGACACCAACAGAGCTCAGACAGAGATGGATGCCGGGATGGATAGATAGAGAAACAAGCACTTCAGGACCTCGTGATTGATTGATTCCTGGTTAGGATGTGTCTCAGAGGAGTCTGGCCTGGTGACTTGTGGTGCATCTTCATTTGGCTTTTAATGTTCTTTCTCACGTCCACGGCTAAAACCAACTAAATAAAGCTTTCAAGTACAAATTTAGCAGTTCACCTTATGAGATTGTTAGCTTAAGTGAGTCTGTAACGACTGATGTAGGATATCTGTCGTCTGGTTGTTTAACGTTTAAAGAATCCATAAAACTCGACCTATATACTCTATATTATAGCTTAATATCCACAAGCTATTAGACATCTGATATATATGTAAAATACAATATCTGCATCACAAATTGGAAATGTAATGTACTACATTATCCATGTATCTGCTCAGAAAATCAATGAGATCCAATTTAATGGTTTTATTATTCTGATATCATCAGGTAAGTCCCAGAAAGTGGCAGAAAAATGCCCGGGGAGGCTGGGTAGATAGATAAACTTATTCAAAAACGTGCACCTCACACAGGCATTCTGCAAAATAGGATTCAGTGAATTGAATCTACAAGGTGACTCCGCTCGGATAATGGAGGTAAAGATCATTACAGCCTACAAGGAGGAGCGAACGCTGCTGGTGCTAGCACTGCTAAAGTCAGCCATACTCTGCCAATACACTTGCATTACAATGTTTAACCTATTGATTAACCATGCTCAATTTTGACTGTTTCCAGAGTCAACTATTCGGATTTTAGTTGATGCATTTATTAGACGTTGAAATTAGTGGCCTAGGAACATCCCGAAACGCGACAGAAGTTTCATGACATCTTACATGAAAAGCATATCTAGACTGTTTGCTTTAAAAATATCGTACAATCCACCAATGAGCAAGCAATTGGAAACATTTGGGAAGCAAAACTTTCTTCTGACAGGCAGAAACCTCGAGCAGAACCAGACTCATTGGTGAACACCCATCTGGAGCGATCAGCTGGGCAAGACATGGGACAGAAGCATTTTGCACTGGGACGCTGTTGGACTAGTGGTTAGTTTTCTCACCCATGAAGAAGGCTACAGTCATCAAGCAAGCAGCCGGGTTAAAATCTGACCTTTGGCTCTTTTTGCAGTACGTCATCCCCCCCCGAAAAAAAGGACTACTTACAGTCGAGGAAGCATTATTGATATGATTCTTTCTTACCTTTCTACCAAACAGTATACTCAGGCCAGATACAGATCCTTTCTCTCTTCCACAAGTGCTTCCATAATCAACACAAAGGGTCTTTGTTCAACACATGGACGGGGTGCAACAACAATGCTAAGAATCCGCCTAACAACACTACTTTTCATTATAATGTAGATACACTTAAAGATGGGGAGATTTACCAAACAGTAACCATTTCCAGCACAGCCTGTAGTTAGCTTGTGAAAAATGAGACCAACCACTGTGAAAGTGTGGGCATGTCATCCGTCCTTCATCTTTTAAGTTCCCAATAGTTCATAAAGACAAAACACCAGTCAGCCAATCTGGTGGTCACACAGATTGATGAGATGTTTCGCGGCTCATTGCACGCTCGACATTCCTCTGATGACAAAACTCTTTTTGAACATCTCATCATGTCTCTCTGCATATCCACGAGCGTCTGGAAAACACTACTCACTACAACCAGGCTAGCCCGTTAGACGGAGCGAATCAAACAATAAATCAATCCACAACTTTCACCACACCGGCTCTGTGCCGAGTTGCCATCATTAGCATGGTTTATTTGCTCGCCGAGCTGTTTCTAAAAGCAGAAGCAGGCAGCGAGGTTCTCTGTGGCAGCGCGCTGATGTCACTGAGCTGCAGCGCTTAGTGCCTCTCTCCTTTCACTCTGCTGTTTATTTGGAAGTCATTAGCGCTGTCCAACCTGGGTCGTATGCATACTGACGCAAAATCCCATCAGTGATCTAATTATTAGCCAGTCCATCATTCCAGCAAAGCCTATTCTATTTCTTTAGCGGCTGGCGGACTACTAGACAGAGCACTTGGAACATAACCTGAGGAATAATCAGGCTGGGTGACAAAGTGCTTCAAAAACACTCCCATTACCAAAAAGGTCATAACTGAGTCACTGAAACAGCTACACATGTGCTCTGCTAAAGGGATCCGCGAGTGACACATCACATCCCTCAGTGGGAACGTGCATGATAATGGAAACAACATATGGAAAGTGCTGAACCACAAATATAAAAGTTGCAATAAAAATGTTGCTTATTGCAATGACACTTTCGCTCCAGGGCTATTAATACATTTATCATGAAGAAATAGATGATTATTGTCTTTGCTTGGGTCGGTTATATAATCACACCAAGACTTGTGGAACAATTAGACGGTCATCTCGGATGTTTTTACTCCCTATATTTGACATAGTGTCCGATGCTTTGGCAGTTTTTGCCTCTATATCATACTATTGAACAAAAAACTTCATGAAGCAGTTTCATTACTTGCATGGAGATCACGCTGGTTGCACTGCTGTTGCGGGATATAAACGTCATTATCACAGAATGCACGCTCGCGTTTGATTTTTTCCTGAATATTTCCTGGTGTGTTCTCACATGTTCTCACCCCAACTTCAAAAACAGGTAAAACAAGAAAACTTCCAGGTAAATACGGGGTTAAAAAACTGACCCGTTTGTGTTCACACATGCAGCTCACTTTGAACATTTTGCGGAAAATTCAAGAGTTTTCATGCATGTATAAAAGCACAAAAGCCATTTTCACATATGCAGTCGTGAAAATGTCTTAAAAAATTTCAGGCAGTCTGGGACGGTGATAGCGTTTATGACGCATGCACCATTTACATAGGCTATAGTCCAATGCGCAGCGGCCGTGGGTTCGAATCCAACCTCTGCCCTTTGCTGGATGTCACCCCCCCCACTCTCTACTCCCAACATTTCCTGTCTCTCTTCAGCTGTCTTATCTAATAAAGGAAAAATGGCCCAAAAATATCTTTAAAAGAAAATAAAAACTTTTTTTTTTTTTTTACAGTTTCAGACAACACACAAGTGCACATATGGTCAGGCAGAGCCTCAGAGAGAACACCCCCCCCCCCCCCCCCCCTCCTCTTTCTACCTTAAATCTGTTCCAGAAGGTCTCAATCAAAGATGATGGTCTGCTTCTCTCTTGTTGCTATTAGTTTGATCTCAGTCGAGACTGGAGGTGCATGGCAACACCAAGCAACCCAAAAAAACAATGACCAAAAAGCGGGGGGTAAAGGGACGGGGCATTGGAGAACTTGGAAGTGAGACTTTAAAGACGTTTTCATGTGTGCACTCCTGAAAATATCTAGATCATTTCAGGCGGACTGCTCTGGAGATTCTCCTGACCTGGATGTTCACATATGCTCCTCACAGCTGGAGACGATATACAAATGAGACGGACACAAACTTTCGCCATCCCTTTCAAAAAGGATAACTTGAACGAGCTAGCCACTGTCTGTCACTATCAAATTCAGGATATTGACTTAGACTGATGTCATTGGTCCCGGCCACACTCGGAGAAATATCCACACTAATAAAGTGAAATGAATGTTGATGTTTCTCGTTGGGATGGCAGACTACTGCTGGGCTGATGCAAGTCATTCTAGTCGGCGTGCGACGGACAATCTTCTGCATCATTTGGATTGGAAATGAAAATATATACCAATGGTCACTAAAGAAGTCACGTTAGAAATATGAAAACACGAGATGACGGCACATCGTTGTGACTCATTTGAACACACTAAAAATAACGACTGAGATTCTCGTTTTGTTATGACTGGCAAGCAAAATGAGGAAAGTGTTCAGCATGCAATGAATTAATATTATGAGCCATAAAGCACAGACTGGGATTGAGGTAATCTGTCTGCTTACTCGTTTTCTATATTTCAGTCCATTCTGACTCAGTTAAGATTCAACGGGGGAGGAGGGAGGGGGGGGAACTCAGGGGCCTTGGGTTCATCTCTAAACCTCTGAAAAAAGGGGTCGTCTTCCTTGCTGACCTCAGCCGGATTTGTTTCCCTTAAAGGAAATGACTGCAACCTCCACTGCACTTGGGTCATGAGCTAGACGAGGAGCAGCCAAACTACAAAGAGCTTAATCTATTTATAGGAAAACACCGCTCCAGTACAGTGATCAGGGGGGGAAAAGGAACCCTACAAGACGGGGAGACGGTCGGACGCCAAGGTTACCCGCCAACTGTCCACTTCAACAAGAAGCATGCCCGTTCCCCTGCTTTCTCATTTAAATCCATTTCACTCCACAAACACATTGAACTAGCCCATTACTTTTTAGGTTGAGATCAAATACTTCGAGTGCAGAAAACATTTTTTTATTGTTCATGCAGGTTTTAAAGGTTTATTTTTTGGCTTTTTGTGCATTTAATGTAGAGACAGGACAGTGGCTAGAGTTGGAGGGCTACAGCCTCCATACATGTGGTGCGCGCACTAACCACCAGCGCCCCATATCTGCAGATTTTAGTATCAAAATATAAAGCTCAAGCATGTAAAAGCTACACTCCAAAGAAGGCGCTGCGTCGCTCACAGGCAGTTAGGATAGTCCAATAGGAGGCATTAGATTCAGGCTGATTTTGTCTCTGACGCTCGCTGGCGTGCAAACCACATTTTGAATGTAGATGTAATGTAAGAATCCAAAAATAGCGGACGAACAGTCACATGTATGTAGCGTAAGAATCAACATCTGCATGCACGATGAATCCTCATTCCCTGCACCCTGCCAGAGAGTAAGAAAAGAGGGAATCTCCCATTACTCAGCGAGAGAGGATTCAGAGGAGACACGGAGAAATGGAAGACGTAGGTTATAAAATAAAAGACTGTTGTAAAGAGGAATCAGAGAGCAGGCAGTGTGTTGAGAGACGGACGAGCAGCGCAGGTCCCACAAAGGAAAGAAACACAGGTAGGTCAAGAAAAAGCTGTCAAGAGGGCCCGAGAACCCTGCAGGCCCTGTGAATCATCGTCGGATGTCAGCGGGCCACATGAAGCTGAAGCTCGGGCCGTAAATTGTGGAGGAAGATCCATGTGGAAAGTCTATTTCTATGATTTATCAGCCGACCGCATGAACACAGGGACCGGTATGCAACGAGATATTTGTTGTAATAAACACACGAGCATGCTGGGTACAAAACTGAGCATTAAAAAACCAAAAAAATGACTTCCTTACTAAAAAAAGGTGTGCTGGTTTTCATCTTATTTGTTCAGTTTTCATTTTAAAATCACGAGCTTTTCACGACACTCACATGTGGCAGAGATCATTTAAAGTCGTAGAAGTTGAGATTTTGGCTCGAATCAAATGAACATTGAGGTTTCATGTTGGGTGGTAACACAAAAAGTTGTGACAAGAAGTCATTGTTCCCCGGGCCAAAGTGATTTGCCATCTGCAGGAAAACTGGTGTAATGCTTCCTTACATGTCCCTCATCAGCCGATCAGGTTCATATCAGTGGAAACAATGACATGTTGCAGCTTTAGAGACAGAGAGAGCAGTATCAGGAGAGCGGCACCCAACAATCATATTTCTGTTTTTTTCTCTCTTTGGTTATCCCATCAGAGTCCACCAAACATCTGACAACTCTTCCCAGCAGAAAGGGAAGGTCGTTTGTTTTCCCGCGCCAAGATCCCTCGGTTATACAACTTCTGAACTTGTCTGGGTAGAACTGTTCAGACAGGATATTACAGAATACTTTAAACGCCTTCTTTTTCTGACTGCAAGACGGTCATCAGGGAAGAAACAGACAATATCTGCCTTTACTGAGAGTGTGTGTGTGTGTGTGAGAGAGAGAGAGAGAGAGAGAGAGAGGGAGAGAAAGAGAGAGAGAGAGAGAGAGAGAGAGAGAGAGAGAGAGGGAGAGAAAGAGAGAGAGAGAGAGGGGGAGAGAGAGAGAGAGAGAGGGAGAAGGAGAGAAAGAGAGAGAGAGAGAGGGAGAGAGAGAGAGAGAGAGGGAGAAGGAGAGAAAGAGATAGAAAGAGAAAGAGAGAGAGCGAGAGAGAGAGGGAGAGAAAGAGAGAGAGAGGGAGAGAGAGAGAGAGAGAGAGAGAGTAGCTTTTCAGACTGCTTTGTTTTTGCGCAAAAATGCCGTTAATAAACTCGACTGTCATCACAGGTTTGTACGTTCATATTCATTCTGTGACGGCGTAATATTGGTGTCCAAGTCTGCGCTGGTGTTAACGTTGCTAACTGGACATTCTACATGCTTACACATACATACACAGTTACTCTCCCACTATGTTGACAAGCAGAGACGCCTGAGTGGACTAGGGTAGTCACTGCTGTTTCATTCCAACACTCCGATGACCCCACCAACATCGGCGGTTTTGGACGAGATCGGACAAAAACTTCAGGTTGGTGTGACAACTTAGAAACCAAAGGGCCTTTGCAGAGGGATGGTGAGAAAATGTTTGCAATGGGCTATCCAAAAAGAGAAGGTGAACCCACTCCTATCAAAAAGTCTGTGACAAAGACACCAAAACCCCTCTCCACAGAGTCGTTCATCTTTAACACTCCTCACTGATCGCGGTGGGCTAAAATATCCACTCCACTCTCCAGTTTCTGAACAGGGAATCTCTCTCCAAAGCTTGTCAGAGAAGATGCTAACACACATGTTTACGTGTCCCTAGTGTGAACATTGGAAATAGCGGTCTTGATTTAATTTAAAAAAGGATAGGACTACATGTGTACATCCTCTCTGTAAGGCGACACTCTGCTAACTGCTTTGGGCTGGTGAAAGTGATGCATTAATGGATCTAATTGTTCACCGGTTGAGAGATGATCGTCCCAAAGTCCTGAGTCTCAAGTAGCACCAGTCTGAGGTAATGTACTCCACTCCGCCGGGCATGTTTTACCTGTGATGGAAGCTTTTTATGCTCTGATGAGAGGACCAAAATAACCCAAAAAGCACCATTATCTCCGAGCAGATCTGATTCCAGAAACCAAAACTCTTCAGATTGTTTTTGGGGGTTTTTAAGTAAGAAGAAAAGAGAGAGAGAGAGAGAGAGAGAGAGAGAGAGAGAGAGAGAGAGAGAGAGAGAGAGAGAGAGAGAGAGAGAGAGAGAGAGAGAGAGGTCACAGACGTCCTGACCTGAATGTGAGGTCAGTTTCTCTGACAGTGGACGTGCGAGGGCGTCTGCTTTTATACTGCCCTGTGTGTAATGTGTCTGGAATTGTTTTTTTCCTGACGAACATGCACGGGACACACATGCCAGTTTTTAACTCTACCGTTCTGTTCATCCAGCTCGTTGCCAATCTCCTGGCCCATCATCTTCTGCCGGCTGATGACGGCGGCTAGTGCGTCCAAGCCCGCATCCTGAGCTGTGAAGACAGAGGAAAGAAACATTAATAATACAATAAACTAGAGTTTCTCACTATACCAGAATCATAAACGTCGATAGGATACAAGTACAAATCTTCAATACCAAAGCAAGAGGTGTCTGAGTATTGACAACCTCACTATAGGCTGGAGCGCAAGGACGCTAACTTACCGTCATTGAACTGAAATGTTTTTTTGGTTTTAAAAAGCTCAGCATTTGGATGAAAAACACACAGATCTGCAAAAAGCAACTCAAAGCGATGTAGTGTACATGCCAGGCCAGTAGTTGGCGGTGTGACTTCCTTGTGAAACAAGAGGCAAACATAATGTTCCTTCTACAGAGCGGTGAGTTGTACACATAGACTGTAAATATTAATGTTTGAAGCCTGAGTGACGTCACTCATCTGTTCCTGCAGGGGGCGCTGGAGGCTCATCAGCAGCAGCCGCCATGTTGGAAATCCTGTCTCAGCCTAACTTTCAGTCAACCTAACGACAGGCTGAGAGCTGGAGCTGAGGCGGGTTTTAAGCCTCTTGACAAACAGTTACATCACGCCCACCTGTCAATCAGGTCAGCTACATACCTAACTATGGGAAACACTTATCGCTCATAAAATCAAAAAGGATGCGTTATAAAAAAAAATTACTAATCAGACCTATTTCTTTTCTATGAACATTCTGCTGTAGAAACAGCTTTTTTTTAATAGGTGTGTATGTGACTTCAGGGGCTCTTGGAACCAGCCAAGGTGGGATGCTACTCCAAGTGACCCTGAACTACAAAGCGAGTACGTTTCAGTGAATGTCGACTGGGAACAACCAGCACAAACAGAACTCAGGTGTCCGTCACTGTTG
The DNA here is from genome assembly GCF_963584025.1 of Labrus mixtus. Taxonomy (NCBI): domain Eukaryota; kingdom Metazoa; phylum Chordata; class Actinopteri; order Labriformes; family Labridae; genus Labrus; species Labrus mixtus. The sequence continues at coordinate 32,267,527 of NC_083613.1, read as the reverse complement.
TTGCAACCGAACTTCTCGCACATGGCTACCGAATGTTCATGTGCCTGAAGTCTCAGTTTTCAGAAAAACAGCATATTTCCAATTTACACGGCGACGGAAAACTGTGCAGTTTTTTAGAGCTTGCACCCAACAAGGAGTTGTTGTTAAAACAAAAGCAAAGACAAAACAAAAGGTTCGGGTTTCCAGCTAGAATCGTTGTCGTGTAAACGTGGCTGCAGACAAAAAAAGGAAACATTCTTTAAGAGAGCTCCAGGATTAAGCAATGCCCGAGACAACACAGATCAAAAAGGGGTATCATATATGCAGAGTAATCTGTGGTATGTCCAATAACGCCGAGTTATAAGACGAACAATGAAGAAATCCTTCGATCCCCTTTGAGGAGAAGGAAGCTGTAACAGTTTACTGAACGTGTGATTTAATGAGGCAACTATTCAGGGTAAAGGGAACGACAGGCTGTTGGGGTCCAGCTCGCAGCTCAGGGTGCCACATGTGAGTCATTCAGTACTTTACCCCACTCAGCCTCACTCCTGTTATTATAAGTGCAGCAGGCCGAGAGTGAGGAGGAAACGGAGAGGCTGAAAAAAGAGTAAAGAACAGGAGAGGAAAGAAAAAGAGTAAACTAAAGAAAAGATTCGGCCTCTGTAGGTTTTGACACTCTTTACCACAGGATTTTTTTATGACCGCACGTTCAGAAGCTCCACATTACCCAACTCGACCAGATATCCCGAGGGGGACAAGAAACCTCCATGTGGTTTGGTTTTGACTGTCGAAGCAGGAATCTCTGATCCCCATTTGACAATAAGCAGAGCCGTAATGGAGACACAGCAGTCTAGTGTCAGATGTGGACTAGAGGACAGAACCAATCAGGCAGAGTTTAAAGTGGTTTTCATGTGAACTATAATAATCAACTTTACATGTTAGCATAAATCAGCATATTAGTCCATATTAGTCCCCCTGCGGGGCCAGTATGTCCTTCTAACTTTAGATTCTGCTCCTGAATGCTCTGGATTTGTTTGGACCAGAGAAGGTAGGTGGTTTTAAGACACCCCCACTTGGCCGTTTTGGACGCCCCTCTTTTTGTCAGATATGAGAGCAGTTATCAGGTCAACAGGTGTTGCAGCGATGGAAGCGGTCAAGAGAAGTGGTTCAGATAGAAGTGATTGTACCCGACCTAAAAAGCCTCTGCATGTTTCTAATAAGCTCCACGAGCAGAAACGTGCTCAAACTAGGATCAATATTGGAGATGCTTTTTGAAAAATGGAGAGAGGTTAGAACACAGAAAGGTTTACAGACCCATGCAGAGCTGGATAAACACTGAAGCTTCAGAGTCCACCACATGGTGACCTGCGTGAGCATCGACTCTAGAGAGGAGGGGGGGGGGGGCGGGGAGAGACAGTTCTCTACAATGTTTTTAATTTGGACTGCAGTACCAATTTTAACCACTAGGTGTCAGAGTTACATATTACTCCTTTAATTGTGGGACAGTTTGTATGTTTGTATGTGTATTTACCTTCAATGATTCTTTGCTGATGCTGTTTGATCTCTCCAAAGCCCAGCCCTCTGGTCTCGTCCGTCTCGTTGATCAGCCAGGGGTTTGCAGCGTCTCGACTTCCTCCCGCACCTTCAGCCATCAATGTATATCTGTAAAAAAAATCATGATAACAGTACAAACTTTCTTAAACGGAATAAATCAAAAAATGTGTTTTAAAGACATGAAAAAAATCCAGAAAAATCAGAACCATGGCTTTCAAAGTATTCAAGACAACTCAGGGAATGGAGCACTACGACTGAGGGTAAAACCAAGTGACTCTTTTCCCGTCAATCACCAATTCAGCACATAAGAGAAATGTTTTAGATTCAATACCATGCTACAAAATATCAAACAAAAACCTGTTTTGATACCAGGGCATAAAAATGTAAGTCCAATGCACGGAGGGCAAATTGGAAAAAGTGACATTGCCATATCTTTACTTCATAGAATTAAGGAACGTCTTTCTTCAGTTACCAAAATTGCAACAACAAAAAACTCATGCATACTTTTCTTAAATGCACAAAACCATTGTGAACTTTTCGGCAATTAAATATCAATTGCAAATACTGACAAATATCCAGTTCTTCTGGCGTCTCATGAAGACACAAAAGTTGCATCTCTTGCAAACAAGAAAAGAGCAGAGGAGATGACACTCCGGGCTAAAATGTACAAAAATGTTAGCAGCATGTCAATCATGCAATTTAGACCGAGTGCAGGAGTTTGCTTGCAATTTTTGGTAACCATGAACAGGTAAATCTGTTAACTTGATTTCTGCATGAGAAATAAATACGACTTCTTTAATCTCAGCCAGACTCTCAGTGTGACGATGACTGCTTCAAGCCGTTACTGAGGTGGTAAGTCGAGCATTGTGAGACCACTCACAGAGCGGGCAAGCTGAGGCTGATACCATCAGAGAAGCAGGTGAGACGGGGCATCGGGTCTAATCTCTCTGACATGTTTGATTACTAGGAGACCGTGTGCCAGCCCCTCCACTTCCTCCGTGCCGTTGCCCAGTGTGTGAAGATCCAATTAACCAGTCAGTGGGGAGCGCCAAAACCAGTCAGGCACATCTCTTGGACTAGACTGCCGCCATTGCGACCCGAGCGCCCATGCCCCTGACTGAATGACTCGGACAGGCGAGATTTAACTAATTACAACTATTTCCAGAGCAATCAGACACAAAGGAGAGGTTAGTGAATAAAGGAGGACAGGTGGGTCCGAGGGGTCTGAGGGGTGACGGGGTGAGCTGAGCCTTCAAAATGTAGGCGCCATGTCCTTCTTTTGCTTAAGTCTGAAATGGAGATGCTGAGAATGTATTGTTTCAGGGATAGATTAAAGTCCCCTCTGTAACCTCTTTCTCTTTTCTTCTACCCAAAAGTTCTCACAAAAAAAAAAAAAAAAGAGCGGCTTAGATTATCCAGGCATGGCCAATCCGCCCCCCTCCCACATTCTGTCCTTAAGAGACCACACAGTGGGAATGGGTCCTTCCCACAAATCCAAATGACCCACCACATATCACTATTAAAGTTAGGTCTCACTGAGCAAACTTTAAAAAAAAATAAAAAAAACCCAGACCACATGATTACAGTTCGCTGAGCTAATTTATTAGAAAATGTCGTTTTTACAGGGCCTTTTATGTAATTGGGTGTGTGGTCTTTAAAAAGATGAAAGCCTGTGCAAAGCAGCGCTAAGTAGTTTAGTCCCCAAACCAAAGCTTGTGAAAGACACCACAGAGAGGCAGTCTGTCAAGGCATCAATAAAAAACGGCTCTTGAAATTCGACCAATATGGTTTAACAGTTCTGCTTGGTTTCTCTCTACTGTCCAATTCAGTGGCTCCTCAAAACTTTGGCCACAAAGTCGACATACTGAACTGGACAGAGCTGAGTTTTTCTAACGCCTTGCAGAAAATGAAGGCAATACAGAAGTGCAAAAAATAAAAAACTGCAGTTCCTTGAGTGTCCACTTGAGGCTGGCTTTGAAAGCCCCACAAGGTGCATACTAGGGATGACCCGATACCAGTATTCGGCATCGGTCCGACGCCGCCTTTAAGTACTCAACGGCACCGATACCACTTTACGGCGGGCGTGAGCCTCTATTCGGTTGAGCGGGTCGGCGGAGAGAAGCGAGATGTCAGCGGTGTGGGGATATTTCAGCGTAAACGATGACGACAAAAGAAGAGCAGACTGCAAACTTTGCACTGCAAAATTGTCAAGGGGAGGGGTGAAAATTAGCTCCTTCAATACGAGTAATTTGATTAGACATCTTAAGAACCAGCACGCCGCAGAGTTCACGGATTTTGTTAAAGCTAGCAGCGGGAGACAGCTACAGCCAACTTTGCAGCAAACGCTGGAGAAGTGAGAGAAAATGTCGAGAGACAACCCGCGTGCGGTAAAAATAACAGAAGCTCTGACCCAGTTCATTGCTCTTGATGACCTCGTTGCTGTTAACGAAGGACTTCGGGCTCAGAGGAGTGTAGCTGACGCGGTGTCAGTCGGACGTAAAAATTATTGGACATTTAAAGCATTCGGCATTAGCCTACTCCCGCCTGGAAGACATTCAGCTGCAGCTCAACCAGCCCGTAAGAAGACTCCAACAAGACGTGCAGACGCGCTGGAATAGCACGTACTACATGCTACAGTCTCTCACTGAGCAGAAGCTCTGGGAATATTTGGTTCCGAATATGAACTCCCCGACAATCTTACAGCTCACCAGTGGACACTTCTGGAAAAAACTCCGTTGAGGAGTTAACCCGAAAAGTGAGCTCGTCCGATGCTTTAGCATCAGATGTAATTCCTGCTGTGACCGTGCTTCAGAGACTTTTGGATCAGGGCATCAAAACAATGAAAGCAACCTTGGCTGCAGCCGTCAACAGGCGCTTCATGGATACTGAAAAAACCCCACTCTACTGCATCTACTGTACTCGATCCGAGGTAAAGTGAAGTCAAAAAGTAAGGAATCATATCGGATTTAAATAAAACTTACTTTTAAAGTGATTAAGAGAAATTCAGTGGCATTATTAAGTACTCGTAACGGTACTCGGTATGGTGAGTACCCAAATGTAAGTACTTGTACTTGTACTTTGCAAAAAAAAAAGTGGTATCGGTGCATCTCTAGTGCATACACACCAATATGACAATGTTCATTTTGACAGCAGAAATAAACATGTTTACAGCCTGGTGGTAATAAAGTGAATTTGGTCAGAATAGTTAATGTCTTTATTGGTTTTGATTTCTTGAATGATAAGAGTTATGCATAATTAGGGGCGTGGCCCTGAGTAACAATGCAAGGAGGCGTGTGTCCCATCTCATCTCCACTGCTTTGTGTGTTTCTCAGGTGGTTGAAAGCAAGGAAACCATTTTCCAATATGGCAACCGCCATCGTTGGGCCTCAAAATTCCTCTAGAGTAACCAATGGGTGACGTCACAGAGACTACGTCCATGTGCATATACACTCTATGTTAACCTGTTGGTCAATGTCATTAAACAGTAGAGATGGGTACGGAGAACTGGTCTTTTTTTTGGTACCAGTACATGATGGGTGAACGTTGAGCTCATTGCTGCTCCTGTTGATATTCCCTTTTGTTTAATGCACAACTTTCCATAAGTGCTGCTGTCAGCAAAAACAGCGGACCATCACTTAATTATAGCCTGCTGTTTGTTTCTGTTGAAGAGTCTAATGAACAAGTTTGGATTAAGAAGCTGCAGCTAGATTTTTTTAAGGTGAAAAAGTAAAGACATTACACAGAAGACGTCTAAAGGAAAAAAACGTTTTTTTTTTTTTTTAGTTTACGTTTCAAGGAGACATTTGTAATTTAAAATGACTTTTAGTTGATTCACTAAGGAAGCAAACCATTTCTAACTTGCTCCCCAGACAGTTTACACCAAATGATGAAGAGTGGTATAGGAAAGTGTCGGTATTGATAAGCAGCATTGACAGATTAATTGAAGATACCACCAGGTTAGGGGGGTCTAGGGGTCTCTCTCAAGAACATTTCAATCACCAAACATTTATTTTCCTCATTTTTTAAACTTTTCCTGCTCCATTTTATAGTTATGATTTCATCTTGAGTCCTCTCGTGTCTTTCCTTTTTTATTTCTCTTCCTGCTCATCAGGCACATTTTTACCGTCTGATAAAAACAACCAGCTGCACAAAAAACAATCCAAACATTCACATTAGAGGGTTCATATTGAACATGAAGATTTATAAAACACACAGTAACCCATGAGGAGGTAACAACATGATCCCATTTCCTCCTCCTGTCCAAGCAAATATCAGCGGGGCCAACACCGGGTCAAACTTTTCACAGAGTAATGACTGTATGCTGCTGTTATGTTGTCAAAGCTGTCACGTCGGCGTAAAATCAGACGATGAGGAGGATATACGCTGTGACGTCCGGCTCTTTGATTAAGTCCACGAGTGGAGGAATAATTCCTCTGTGGAGTGTCAGACACTGAAGAGTCACACCTTCCACCCTTGTTCATCAGGACGCACACACATGATTTTTTAAACTTTCGATACCATGGCAACAAAATGACATGTCCTAGGAATCCAGTATTGGGTAATGTCTTGTTTGTGTTGCCAATAAAACTCCTGCAAACTTTCTAAATTGCACAAATATGTTGGCAATGTGTTGAGCAATTTGGAGAGCGCTCTCTCGCTCTCTCTCTCTTTTTCACTTTCTGCAGCTTTGGTTAAAATACGACTGTAGATCTGAAGATTATCTCAAACTTTGATAATTTTGATCATTAAAAAAAACATGCAATCAAAAATATCAAACATTTTGACAGCCTTAACCATCATACAGTCAAATGAGTGTGCGTTAGTGTGTGTGTGTGTGTGTATGTGTGTGTTTTCATTCCGGGAGGTGCCAAATGTGTGATCAACAGTGCAAAACCAGCGATTCTCCTAATGAAGAAGAATTAAGAGATGAAGTCGAGCGGCCTGTCAGAATGTCAGACGGGCAGACTTCCTCTCGCGTGATGAGGTCACGGCACATGGGTCATAAACGGATGTACAAAGACTTTAGTGACCGCTGACATACCATCAAAAGACCAGAGGGAAAAGAGCCCGTGACCTCTGTGGTCCAAGGGCACAAGACAAGAGGATGAGGTTTCATTCTTTTAATTGGGGAAAGAGAATTAATAAATCTTCGACTGAGAGAGGAAAATCCAGGAATGAAAAGTGGCATGTTCTGGGAATCAGGGGGGCGATGCTCGGTTTGGATTTTCATGGGGGGGGGGGGGGGGGGTACAGCTCTGGGAAGTCTTGAGTTAGACCACTTCAATCACCAGATCGAGCAAATCAAAAATAAATAATAAAAGATGGTTTAACAAATCAGCAGCACTGTCTGGTTGGTGTTAAAAGTATTCCAACATGTCTCTTGTGTGCCTTCTAAAATGTAAGACCTCTAACAAATACACATCAGGTGATTTTAAGATATCTTACACCTTGAATGCAACACGTTTTAAAGGCCGGCGTGGGACCCTGTATTACCTGGAAGGCTCGGACTCTGTGACGTCTCCCTTGAAGGAGGCATTGAGCTGCCTGTCTCTGGTGAGCAGGTCGTCAATGAGGTTCTGCCTCCTATCCGCTTCTGACTGCATGCTGATGAGGCCGCGTTAAGGTCACACTAAAGGTCAACATCACTTTAACATAAGAAGAAGAAGATGGCTGATCAACATGAGTCTGGTTCTGCTCGAGGTTTCTGCTGTTAAAAGGAAATCTTGATTGATTGAATGAATTGGTGCTGTACCAATAAAGATTGTTTGATAACGGCGCTGACTGAGCCCACACTTTGTGACAAATGTTTGCAACTTTTATTAGGAACACCAAGACAAATTATTGAGTGTCAACTTGTGAACTGTCCTGATTTTATCCCTGTGCTGATTTGATATTTATACTTCTTGGGTCTGAAATAAAGTCAGTGAAGTTTCTACCTATACTTGGCAGTTCAGACAGACCCTTTCCAAAACACTCTGATGCCCTCTACAGGAGGAAAGCTGCTACTACAAACAAGGAAAACCCCTCATCTTCATCTCCCGACTTCCACTGTGTGACACATTGTCAGAGTAAAAAGGATACATGCGGCGAGATGACGACGCTCGCAACACACCGTCTTTGAGCTGGCCGATATTTTGTTTGAGCTTCTGCAGCGATGCCCGAAGTGTCATGTTGATCTGCAGGAAAAGACAGAACAGAAAACCTTTATTTACATCGCACACATCCAAGAAAGTTATCAAAAATTGTATAAAAGAGGTGGTGACACAATCAAATAACTAGAGACTCAAACATTTTCACCAAAACCGCTTCCCTTGTGGCTATGACCCCTTACCTTTGCAGGGTTTCCCCCGGTTCTCTGCTGCCTGTTCCGTTCATGGATGTTTTCGGCAATTTCCTGTGCCAAGCGACAAGTGGCATCATAGTCCTGTAACCTAGAGATGGATGAAGAAGTGTCACAATAATTCACCTAACATCACTGAGTCAGGACAATCAGCCCCCCTTAGATAAAGTGCTGAGCAACAGAGAGAGACTCATGTTAAGTAACAGGATTTATGTGGTGTGAAACACAGCAGACAACCATGACCAGTCCCTGAATGTGTGCACAGTGAAGACAGTAGACTTATTAAATCTTCATACACCCCCATCAGCCTTTTCTTTTTGACCACTGACAGGTGGAGTGAATAACACTGATTATCTCTTCACAGTGGTTCCTGTCGGTCAGTGTTCGGGATATGTCCTTGAAGTTGGTGTGTTGGAAGCAGGGAATATGGCCATGGGTAAGGAGGTAAGCGACTTTGACAAGAGCCAAATTGTGTGATGGAGAGGAAACAAAGTCAGAGCATGTCCAAAACTGTAGCTCTTGTGTGTTGTGTCTTGTTGGGGTGTTCCCGGTCTGCAGTGGTCACTACAGACCAAAAGACCGGCACCATGTGGTCTAATCCAATCGAAGAGCAACTGGACTTGAAATGGCTGAAATAATTTATGCTGGTTCTGATAGAGAAGGTCAGAACACACAGGTGATTGCAGTTTTTTTTAAATGCAGAGTTGCATAGGCGCAGACCGGTCAAGACCCATGCTGACCCCGGTCCACTGTGAAAAGGCTTACAAACAGCATTAAGCATCAGTGCTGGACAACGGGAGTAGGCTAATTTATAGAGTCTCTGCACTTGTTGGCCTTCAATCTTTATCAGGGCAGGACCACAACTGCCCTGGAAAGAAGGTCGTCTACAGGATGTAGGTGTCAGAAAGTTATGCCTTACAGTTGGTGTAATTGCAACCTACAAACACTGCCTGAATTACATATCAGGAATACATCACTTTACAATCACTAGTATTGTTTTGATTGATTGACTGATTACATTTATTTCAGACATATCAAATAAAAATCAAACATATCAAAAATACAAAACAAAATGAAAAGCACGAAAATACAATAAACAAAAAACAATGTTCAAATTATTTTACAAAAAAAGAAGAAGAAAATTACATATATTCAACTGATATGCCTGAAAAGGAGTAGGAAGAAGTATAAAACTTATTTAATCCTTTTCCACAGCTCAATAATTAATATTGATTAAATTAACTTCCTGTGTTCCTTATAATCTCTCTATATATACAATATATCTATATTACTATATTTATGATACTATATTTGATATTTACAATCCAATGATTTTCCAAACATATATACAACTTGATATACTATGATTTTATAATTTATGTATTTATACAATCCATATATCTATATATACACATATCTATTTGTACAATTTGATGTACTATATTTACATTTTATATATTTATACAATCCTTATATCTTCACAGTTTGGTACAGTATGTTTACAATTACACATTTAATACAATCTATATATATATCTATATATATATATACAATTTGATATAGGCTACTATATGTACAATTTACATATATATAATACACATTAACATACACCTGTGTATACAAAACTTGTAAACCCAATTATTATTATTGTTATTATATTTATTTTATTTATTTATTTATTTATTTATTTTATTATTATTATTTATTTTTTCTTCTTAAAGCTCTCCCTCCTCCCTGTACCTTTTGAAAAGTATTGTAGTATGTGGTAGTATTGGAGTAACATTTGACCAGCAGTATTTACACTCTGACCAATTTGAACAAACACAATAATGTCTAAAAAGTCATTTGAGGGTTGAATGAGTTTTCAGACACAATGACACAAAACAAATCTCATAGTCTGATTAAAACTGTTGTGTGTATTTATTGTGTTCACCACTGAAGAGCTTTGTTTTCAGGTGAATAAACCATTAAGTGTGTAAAAATGACCTGGAGCTGCATCATTAAGTTCACAGATATCTAAAATGTTTCAGTTTTGTTAGTTTTGGAGCTGCATCATTAAGTTCACAGATATCTAAAATGTTTCAGTTTTGTTAGTTTTGGAGATGCATCATTAAGTTCACAGATATCTAAAATGTTTCAGTTTTGTTAGTTTTGAAAAACGTCAGTGTGTTGATCTTCAGCTTAACCATCATGTGACACTTTAGCATCTCTCTTTTCCTGTTTCTCCCTCCTGCTCCCAAAGTTGACAACAAATGATGCCTCAGAATAAATCTCCTCGACCTCATCCATAACCGCTATACTACAATTAATAACACATGAACAGATTAATTTGTAGAAAGGGTTTAAAGGAATATTAGACTCTTTGTTTTTAGCTAATAGCTAGCCCTGCAGCTAACAGGATGCAGATAGATTATGTGACTTTTTAGGTTTAATAACGTGATAAACTTAAGTTAAAAATACAGTAGGAGTTGTTAATTGTAGCCTCCGAGCACATAACTCACCAGGGGTCCTGAGACATTGTGATAAAAGTGAGCTACGAAGAAGAAAATCCACGTAGTTTGAACCATCCGGCAGTAATCACCAGCGAACTGTTTCTTGTTTGTGTGTGTGACGTCACTACGGCAACGAGAGAGGAACATTAGGCGCTGGAGTCGCGTTTCTTTTTTTTACGTTTCTAAAAAGGCTTTAAAGATTAGTTATTAGTGACTAACTATCCAGTTAGGATTGTTCTTATGTCATAATAGTCAAAACACTTGCATGTTTACTTTTTATAACCCACATGGAGCCAAATTTCCCACTATTCATTAAAAACTTACAGTAGGGGAGACCGGGGTAACACTTTTCACATTTTCCTTCCACCATAACTCAATCAATCAATCATTATTTGTATAGTGTCGATTCATAACAACTGTTATTTCAAGACACTTTACAAAAGAGCATATGGGATAACATGCAGGAAGGGTTTCTCGCGTTCCTGTTGTCCACACTTCCTTGCCGCTGAGGTCGTAGCAGGCCGTACATGAATGAGGATGGAGGTTGTTTTTTAAGGGATTTTTAGTGTTAAACAAATACTCAGTGTAAGTATCATTGTAAAAGAAATGTGACTTGGTACGTAAGTCTTGTCATTGTCTCAGTATGTTTGTCTGGCACGTTAACATTCATGTGGATAAAAGATACGTTGGTTATTCATAATGACTCCGAGTCAATTAAACTACAATTTCAACCGATATGTTGTACTTAACGGCAACACTAACTGGTGATTGAAAAAAGGAATTTCAGAAGTCTTCAGTATTCAGAACGCACCACATACTCAATGTGACATCACGCTTAGGAAGAAAAGTGTGAAAGTATGCATTTTTCAACACACCTAATGTCATTAGCTTGATTCTTAAGGCACTGACTCACCAAGCAGACGGCAGAGAACTAGTGGTGATGAAGGCCGCCTGCGGCGTCGCCTCACGTCTTGGCCAAAAAGTTGCACTTGAACACACCGCAGAGACTCCAGCCGACAGCCAATCACCACGTACGATCTGCACAAGTGTGAGAGGAAATAACTCTCCATGCCAGCAGGGGGCGGTAGCTCTTTGTTATGATACGAGAAGACCATTTTCACACCGCTGTCGGTCACCACTCGTGTTATAGGTAGCCCAGTAATGGAGAATAATGTCTGATAAAAAGTAGAAAATGGCGCTGGCGTTGTCAGCTCTTGGTCTTTAAGTGGAAAAAGAAAAGAAGAGGCGGAGGAGACAAATAAAGAGAAACCACACTAATGATACTAGATACTACAGCGGCATGCTCGAGGGGCTTTCATGAACCTGAGAGGAGAGCTGGAGAGAAATGAAACCAGCCAAATTCCTCTCACTGACTGCCGACCAAGGCTGACGGGTTGCGACGTAGCCGGACACATCGCAAAAACTGGGGCAACGACTGCTCACTCACAGCCTAACCAGGACCGACGGCCGACAATCTCCTTGGTGCGTCAGGGCCTTAAGTGGTGCTATTGAGTGTGTTACAATCGCCCTGCCCTCCCCTAAGTGATAAATTGCAATTGCCTGGACAAGTAGAAGAGCTGTTTCCCTTAATCACAAATATACATTTTAGTTCATGGTGCAGAATGAATTCTTGGGACCTGCTTTTGTTTTTCTAAACTAGACTTTTTAAATGTGCTCAGTTTCTTTTTCTTCCACTGTGGAAAAGTCTGAATTGTGTATCTGTTTAACTACCTTCATTTCTTACAGGACACCAAGAAGTGCACGTACTACATGTTTTGCCCCAGCATCCTTGGAAATTGACACCAAGGAACCACAGCATGCCGCCCCTCCTCCTCCCCCTCCTCCTCCTCCCCCTCCTCCTCCTCCTCCTCTCACAGGGCTAAAGAGCTTGTTTTTCAGCTGCATTACATGTGAAGCCCACATATGACACGAGCACTTGTGCACGATTTCATGTTTCATAACCAAACAGCCGTTGTGTTTGGATCAAAACACGTACCTGTTGTGTGGAATAATAACCTTTGGAAGACTTCTTGGAATAGACTCATTTGGCATTTGGACACTACACATGAAGCAGATTCAGAGAAAAAGAACATCGTCTACGGGCCGTTCTTTTCTGACCTCATTCTGAGGAATTGATTTGTACGTTTGCCCATTTATTTATTTTTTTTAAAGGTTTATTTTGGAGCTTTTCATGCCTTCATTTAGAGATAGGACAGTGGATAGATTCAGAAATAGTGGAGGGAGAGAGAGACATTTCCTGACATGCAGGAAAGGAACAACAGGTCAGATTCGAACCCGGGACGCCCGCTTGGTGGACTTTAGCCTCCGCACAAGGGGCACGCGCATTGACCGCTAGGCTAACTGTCCCCCAGATTTACCTATTTAAATATAAATTTAGATGGAGATGATTCATCAGTAATGGAATATATTTCATGTATGTTACAGTTTAATGACAGTTACGTTCACTGCAGTGAGGCGGCTTATTGGAAGGACACTCCTCTTTAAATGTGTTGGTGTTTTTCCGTGTTTTATGTCAGTTTTGATCTCTAGTCTGTGATTTTCTGCTTCCCAGAATGGGCGACTGTGTGCTGACAAAATGAAAACAACAGTATCAGTGATTTCCTTCACTTTCATTGGCTGAAAAACTGCACAAACAAACCCTTACCACTCTACCTAGCCTCAGGTGGGCCCAGCCCACTCAGGCTTATATAAAGCCCTGATACTGAAGCTGTGCAGCCAGTGACAGGAGACGCGTTGAAAGACAAGCTGCACTCTGGAGAAGAATGAGACTTGAGATGATTCAAGTTTCCAGATCGCCAGAGTTTCCTAATTGTGGGAACATGAATTCAGTTTCGATGCACGCTTCCTCCGATGAAGATCTGGGATCTCTGAAAGGAGGCAGGAGCAGGCCGAGGTCTCACTCGTACTACAGCCGAGAGGACAGTAAGAAGTACGGTGTGCAGACTCAGGTGGAGGAAACATATACAAGACCACGCTCCAGGTATGTGACACCTTCAGTGCAAAGAAATGTGCAGTTTTATCTGTAATCAAAGAATGCTATGCAAAGCAACAAGCCTGTGTTTTCAAATGAAAATGAATTTTCAAATTTTAAATTATTAATTAAACATAAACTTCCATATAGACAGGAAAAACTGGAACGAGGACTCCTGTCATTGGAGTATGTAGTAGTAACAAATATGACGAACACAAAAATAAAAACAGTCATAACTTATTCAGAAGACTAATTATCAATTCTAAATACATTTACAGTAAAACTTAACTTAAAGGCCCATCCCAATTTAAGGCCTGGTCCCCTTTAGTAGCCTGCTGTAGTTGCACGTTTTGACAAATAAAGGCAGCTCTCACTTAGAGGCCCTGATGCATTAAGTGTTGATTAGTTTGCAGATGACAAATATGGCACAAAAGCAGCAAGGCACAAAAAAAAACTTCTGTCTGTCCAGGAAAGACATCCCAGAGAGGCGGGGTTAAACCCTGAACTGAGACATATAGAGACAGACAACCAGCCACACTCACATTCACACCTATCCGGGCAATTTAGAGTAGCAGTCAATCAATCAATGGGGCCCCCTTAGGGAGGTTTCCTACTGTCATTGCAAAATTTGCACAGATCCCGTCATGCCAAATGGCCATTGGGGCCCAAGGCAAAAATCAATTGGGGGCCCTACAACCAGCGTTCAGCAGGGCAATTAGAGTGAATGCTGTCAGATGGGGGCCCCTAAGGGAGGTTTCCTACTGTCATTGCAAAATTTGCACATTATGGGTCACTTCTTTGGTTTAAATTTTGTCCGCCCTCTGGGGCCCCCTACTGGTCTGGGGGCCCAAAGCGGTTGCCTGCTTTGCCTGTTGACAAGCAGCATCTATGATGTTACAAAGACCCAACGTTGACCCCTCATGAGCATTTAACAAAGTTACAGGGGCAAGAAAAAACTTCCTTTGAAGAGGCAGAAATGTTGGGAAAAACCAAACTCATGATGTTCAGCCGTCTGCCGAAAGTGCACCGGCCGGGTTTGAAAAATGGGATAGGGGATGATGCATGAAGAAGGATAGGGACAGGGGGATATTTGAAAATGAATGTGTAAGTTTGACCAAATCTTCCGCTCCCCTGCAGATCTTTTTACAGTATTGAGACATCGGACCAGAATTATGTGCATGAGCTGGGAAACTCAGCATTATCCAGTCCACTGAGGCAGAAGGCGAACTCCAAGTCCAGGTCTAAACCAAAAAAGCACTCTCCATCGAGAGATCTCAACGGTACTGAAATAAGGTTTTTTTATACAGGCTTCCACTTATTCCACGTCTACACTGTTCAGGAAATCAATCTGAAGTGTATACATGAATGTTTTTGTCCAGGCAATAAAGACACTCTGAAGCTCGTGTCCATGATCACCATCTCTGAGTCGGACAACTGGGAGATCACCTCCAACTCGGGGATGAAGTACGGGCAGTTTGTGGACTGGGAGAAGATTGATCCCGAGGCTGCCGAAAGATACCAGCAGATCCTAAAGAGCAATCACCAGCAGCTGAAAACCATGGGCCGGGAAGGATTCTGGGAAATGCCCCACACGCTGCGGGCTAAAGCGTACTATCACATCATCCACAGCATCAACTCCATGTAAGACCCATTTTTAATTCACTCATTTCTATCATAGAAAACAGTGTATATAGGTTAGGATGGATGTATATGAATGACCTGAATGATGACTTGAAAATGGCTCCATGTTGTTTTTTCAGTGGTACAGTCACTCCAGACCGAGAAGTCTACTATGAATTGTCCAAGGAGCTCTTTGGAGAACAGAAAATCAGCACCCATCCTGTGCCAGAATACATGGAGGCCGGAGAAATACCCAGGTACTTTCATGGGAACCTATTCATCTGATTTGGTTTTTATTCATTTTCCCTGCAAGAACCCTCAAGTGGTCTTTTTAAGGCGCCCTAAAAGAAGACTTCTCTAGCCTTTACATTAGTTTCAGATATTCCCTCTATCAACACGAGAGTGGAGGAAAAACATACTGGCAATGAAACAGTTGATTACATGCATGGAAATTGCACAATCCATTAGGGCTTTCACACTTCTGAAATCTCCTGAAAAAACTCGGGAGAATCTCCAGAGCAGTCCTCCAGAAATTAACTAAGACATTTTCCGTCGAGTGCATATCTGAAAATGGCTTAGGGTTGCAGGATATACTGTAGATGTCAGCGCCTTCTCTCAGCCGTATGTGGGGAATTTTCATGTGTGAGTTTTGTGCATGTGCATGCTTAAAGGCTATATATGCGATTTTTTGATCCAGCAGATGTCGCCCTTAAGCACCAGCATGAAACCAAAACAACTCGCGCTGCATTGTTGTGTTAGCATGCTAATGCTAGTGATCTTTATTATGCTCGTATCTTCACACTGCATGTAAATTTACCTGAAATGAGCGTGATCTAGAAACACAGTTAAGCAGTGAGTACAGTATGTTATTCTTCTTTTCTCTAGTCCCTCAATTAAACAACTTTTATACACGAGGGGAGGAGTCAGCCAGCCGTCTCGACGATGTAAACAAACTGAAGATAGGACTCTGAAAACTCTGAAAACATCACAGACAGTGGGACTCGGGTGTTACACCCATTGTAGACAGTCATGACTCACAGAGTTATTTTCAGAGGATAGACTTGATTTATATTATATTTAAGTGTGAAAAATCACATATGAAGATTTTAAGTAAAGAACTTTGAGCTCCATCTTTAGCGCTGTTATTTGCTTAATGTTGCCAAGTGCTGGGGCAACAATCACCTAGCAGTTACTGCGTGCACCCCATGTACAGAGGCTTAAGTTTTTTAGAGCAGGCAGCCCCTTTCCGAGTCCGACCTGTGGATCCTTTCCCACATGTCGTTCCCCACTCTCTCTCTCCTATGTCTGAAAAAAAGGTATAAAAAGCCCAAACATAAACTTTTGCTCACAATAGTTTCATGTTGGATCTCTGTGAATGATGTAACAAAGAGTATAACCATGACTTGCTCTTTTTGTAAACTGTCTTGAGAAAACATTTGTTAAGTTGTGTCATACAAATAAAGTCGGATAGATTGATTGATTGATGAATTGGTTCATGTATCATGGACATTTCTATACTGTATTAAAATAATGATAACATGTAGGCTATGCAGCATTTTTCTGCCCGAAAACAAAAAATGTTTTTGTAAATGGGACACATGTCTTTTCTTTGTTTAGATACTGTCTCAACAAAGCCGGCCTGAACGCCGTCAAAAAGATCCTCCTCTGCCTCGGGAAATACTTCCCGGAGATGAACTTCTGTCCCATCCTACCCGAGCTGGTCTCCCTCCTCCTCCACTTCAGCCAGGACGAAGCCGAGTGTTTCCACAGCGTGTCCCGCCTCATCTGCTACCAAGACCCCAACAAGCGTTACATCGACCAGACCTTCCTCACTTACCGGGCCTCCTGCATGACCTTCGGCGACCTCGCGAACAAGTCTTGCAGAGGCATCCGGAAGCTGATCGCCAGCTCTCACCAGAACCTGTTTGAGTTTTACTCCGACTGGATAATGTGGATATTCGCAGACCTTCCGTTCACATATGCGATCAGAGTGCTGGATGTGTACCTACTGGAGGGCTACAAAGTGCTCTACAGGTTTGTCAAGTCCTTAAATCTGAATGTAGAACTTATAATTTAGAAGCATCACAGTGAATTAATCTCACACTCACTTCTCGTAGGGTGGCGCTGGCTCTGCTCTGCCTCTACAGAGTGTCCGTCTCGTCTCGGGTGGCGGATGTGGAGGACTTCAGGACAGACATGAAGAGCTTTGTGCAGAACATAGCTCGACACTGTACGGCCGAGAACCTCCTGGAGAGGGGCTTCATGGTTTCCATGGCCACGCGGAGAGAGCTCAACCTCCTGTTCAACGCCAACAAGGACTCCCTCATGCAGAAAGGAGTCAGCATACACCAGAAGAGGTCGGTTCAAGCAGGAAAAGGAAGAAAAACAGCAGGTTGATTTGTCTTCTTTTTTTCACTGTTTCTGTTTTTTTTATGTGTCTAAAGGCAGTCGGTTGAGTCAGTGGATTTCAACAACATCACCTCCAGTGTCGTGACGGCGACTGAGATGAGAGTTGTTTGGGCTTGGATACCCGAGCGCTTCGCCCTCTTTAGTCCCATTCGGCTGTTTAGCACGGCTGAACACGGAAGGAGTCTGGCTTCGTAAGTAAACTTCTCTGACCCAGAAACTCCTTGAGAAACTTTCTGGGAGACAAAAAAAAAAACAAAAAAACAGAAGACTTGTGACTTTAGACCAAACGGTAACTTCCTGTGTTAGAAAAATAAGTGCAAAAAACTGCAGTGACTTGAGGCCGGCTCCAAAAAGCACACACTATATGCAACATGGACGTCACCCATTGATTACTGAAGCGGTGTTATGAAATCCAACGGTGATGGCGGCCATACTGGAAATGTTGTGTCGACATAACTTGCAGTCAATAATAGAGACAGAGGTGGAGCTGAGTGGTCCTTAAGCCTCCTAGCAAGCAGCTACAATTCATCCACTTGAAGTCATTTTATTATGGATTTAGAAAGAGTTTTGCACACATTTACATAAAACATGGCGTGATTGGCTTTCCTACCTGCTGCTTTGTAGCTGTTTGCAAGAAAGCTTAAGACCCACCTCTACTCAGCCTGCTTCTCTGTTTCTACATTGATCAAAAGTTGGGTTAAGACAACATTTCCAACATGGCGATTGCGATCGTTCGACTTCAAAACGTCTCCTCAGAAACCACATGGTGACGTCACTGAGACTATGTCCATGTTTATATAATCTACATTGAACATCAAGTTAAAGCAACCGGGAGGAACTTTGAGTTTGTGTGGATTTTGGCAACCCAATTAGACAAAGTATGTACTACCTAAATTAATTAGAACATCTGATTTCAAGATACATACAAAGTAAAAAATACCTTTTTTCCCTAGCAGATTTTTATTATAGCTTGTTTTGTGCTTTTAATATCTTGAAATAGGATGTTTATCTGGATTTGTCAGGTTAATGTGACGTATAATAAGTGCAGTAATATTTCTTGGGACTAAAAATTAGACAAATACACTTGCTAAGATTGGAGTTTTTTCCAGTGTAACACCTTTTCAGAAACCAGTGGGTATCCTCACTCTGCATCCATCTTTCATACAATTGGTGCTTTAGATGTATTCCTTTTATTGGGAAAATAAATATGCTCTGTTCCACTTCTAAAACCCCTATTTGATATGGCCTTATCATCACATGCATTACTGAAAGAGGCCAGGTCATTGTGGGCCACTGAATACTCAAACCATGTACCAGCATTAAAAAGCATTCTCAGGTGTAATTACATAACAGAGATGAGTGGTATGTTGTCACTGTCAACATGTTTGCACTGAGTGAGATGTCAAAGTGACTGACAGTTTACTGGCAGGTCACAACTGTTTATGTCAAAGAAATATCTTGATGTTGTAACCCATGGTGAAATTTAATATGGCAATGCTTTCATAGAGGGTGTTCATTGAAAGTTCATTTTATTCTGTTTTACATCGTAGTGTTGGTATATAATTTAAACATTAATGATTATTTTCTCATTCAGATTCTATTCACATGTGGAGGGACACGAACCAGCGGTCCTGATTATCAAAACTGTGGATGAAGAGGTAAAACTAAAAAACACCATGAATACCTCAGGGCCCAGATGTTCAAACGTGACCCAATAGGAATAAAGCCATCAGATAGGATCAAATCCTGAAACAGAAAGTGCTGTCCAGCGGAATTGGAACTAAAAGCTGGATGGATTGTCTGATCCTGTTTATAAAAAGTTGATTTTTTTTAAATCTGAATGATTCCTGTCCAGGTTCAACTCTTTGAACAACTCGGCCCTGATGATTTGAGTCAACAGGTCTCAGGTTTACCATGATATGACAAGAGCATCAAATAATTTATTGTCTGATTACATTCTTATGTCTCAGGTCTTTGGGGCCTTCCTGCCAACAGATATGATCGAAAGAAGAAAGCATGACTCCGGTGGACTTACATACTTTGGAACTGGGGAATGTTTCGTTTTCACGGTGAGAAACATTTCCTTCCTTTCCTCGTCTTGAATCAAACTTTAAACTTTCACTCTCAGGTTTGCTGCAAGATACATCACAAAAACAAATTTGGATCAATTTCCGACATAGAGGCGCTGCTTGTCAACAGGCAAGGCAGGCAACCGATTGGGGCCCCAGACCAGTAGTGGGCTCCAGAGGGCCGACAAAATTTAAACTAAAGCAGCGACCCAGAATGTGCAAATTTTGCGTTGACAGTAGGAAACCGCCCTAAGGGGCCCCCATCTGACAGCATTCACTCGAATTGCCCTGCTGAACGCTGGTTGTAGGGCCCCCAGTTGAGTTTTGCCTTGGACTTGACTGGATCTTAATATACAGTTTATGGTCTCAACAAGAAATCTACTCTCTCTCCTTCAGCTTCGTCCCAGCATGGAGCGTTACCAGCAGGCCATGGTCAACATTATGACCAGGAGAGCTTCTCCTCCTCAGCAGGTTCAGCCCGGCAACGACGCTTCCCCTGAGGTCCCCAATACCGGGTGGTGCCCCGTCACCTCCACCCCCGGCAACACAACTCTGACATGTCCAGCTGGAACCCCCCAGGACCCCAGTTACCTGACGATCCCCTGCACTGCCCCTTCAGAGGAACCCATGACCGCCAAGGAGCCAAAGAGACCCAAGGAACTGGAAGCCTCCATGTTCATTGCAGGCAGCGACAGTCAGCTTTTTATCGGTATGTCTGTTTAACATATTTAGAACATAAGAACCAGACCGACTTAAGATAATGTGCTGATGCATGTGTCCTCTTTTAGGTGGTGATGGTGGCCATGCACTCTGCTTAGAGAAGGACCTAACGGGAGGATACTCAGACCCTTGTGACACGTTCAAGAGCATCCCACTCTGCAAGGGACATTTCAAGATCCAGGCACTCGAAGTGTGGGGCATCCAGAACTCAATTTCCCTTTCTCACACTTTTCTCTCTCTGTAACAAAAAATGAAAGAGCTGCGTTGTGATTTACATCTTTTGGAAAATGCTGAAGTTTGCTGTTTCGTTGGACTTGTTCATAGGCCGATATGAATTTTCAAATATTTATTTTGTTAATCATTTTCAAACACCTGAGTGAGATGTCACTTGCATGTTTTCTACACGTTAAAGCTCCTGTGAGGAGTTTTCAGCTGGTGATGAAAAAGACTGAAATTACTATTGATACCTCTCTATGACCTAAGAAGGCGTAAGAGACCATCAGCGAGAAGACTGATTATTTTTATGTGGTTATTTTTAATGCCTGTAAACGCTTTTTTTTTTACATTCTCCGAGTCAAGGATTCATAGTGAGTGATATGTTTGCCTGTTATAAAGAAGCAGGGTGATACTCTTGGGAGACAACACTACTTAAGTCTGTTTAGCATAAAATCAGCAAAAGGATAAACGTTTTCGGAAAACAGTAACATCTCTTTGATGGATCTGCTTCATCTGTGTTGGTTTCCCTATTATTCAATTTGTATGAATCTTTCTTAATAAGACGTGTTGGGGTAGAAACACATGTTATTTTCTTTTTTCTTTAGACATCTGTCCAGTCTTGTGATGATAGTCCAGGTCCTATTGACTAACAATAAACTGCCTTTGGTACCCAAGTTCATGAATACTTTGCTGCGTTTTAGTTTTGTTGGATCTACTGAAAATATAAAAAGTGAACTCGTAAAATGTGCTTGATGTTTGTTTGTCTACTTGTGTGTTGTTTCTTTTTTTTCCCAACATAATTACTGAAACAATGTCAAAGACCATAATACCTTTAAGTAAGTAAAGTTTATATAGCACATCAGATGTCACAAAGTGCTTCACAATAAAGTATTGAATAGAGATAATAACCGACAGTCACATAAAATCAAATACAGACAAGTCTGAACAGATGGGTCTTTAGCTGCTTTTTAAAGTGTCCACAGAGGTCAATGCTCTCAGTTCTGGGGGAAGACAATTCCAAAATTCTGGTGCCACAACCTCAAAGGCCCAGTCTCCTTTTAGGCAGTCTTTTGCCTTGTGCGAGGAAAAAACAGCAGACCCCTGGTAAGAAGACCTCAGGGACCTGCTGGTGTTACAGTATATGGCCTCAGATGCTCAGTGACATAAGCCGGAGCTTGACCATGCACGGCTCTAAACACAATAACAAGAACATTAAATTGGATCCTGAAACTGATGGGGAGCCGGTGGAAAGACATAATGATAGGTGTAACAGATTTAAACAACAGAGGGCCCAAAACAGACCCTTGTGGAACACCACAAGTTAGGTCTGAGGGTGTACGTCAGTGTGTGCTTTTGGCTTTACTACCGTAACTATGGTCATGACCTTTTTTGACCAGGAGGTCCCAAATCTATTTTACCAGACCTGGCCAAGGTAGCAGCCAAACACAACCACATTAAAAGACAACACAACTCGACATGGGAAAACCACAAAAACATTCTTAAAACAGTATTCAAATACACTGTGGCCTCCACTTGCCTCTGTCACCAGCTTCTGGAGTGAAACCAAGAAGATTACAGAGGTAATCCAGAAGTTAGCACAGTATCGCTTTATAAATAAAAATGCATGAGTGCCGTTGTCTGCGATTTTATATTGCTAAACTGTGTTGACTCCTTTTTCTTTCAATAAATAAAAAACTGTTGATGTAAACAAAAGGTAGGCTAGACCAGGGGTTTACAAACATTTCAGCCCGTGACCCCCAATATAACGGTGCTGCAGACTGGGGACCCCCACTGTCCCAGCAGGTGGTTAAAACATTGAACATTGCGCACAGCCGCCCAAGCACAATAGGCACTGGCACTGGCATTAGAACACCACACAATAGCCTATACACCGTAACTTATTGTAAGAAACTACTTTTTTGTGTGTTTTTTAACCCAAAAGGTTAAAATATGCAATTTTACACCACTTTGTATTTTCATAATTTTTTGGAAGGAATCGACCCCACCAGTTTCTCTGAACCCCTCACTTTGGAAACCACTGTGCTAGACTACTGGTCTCTTAACACAAAGCAGGTATGTGGCAGATATAGGCTCCAATTAATTTATAAAGCTGTCCAAAACGTCTTTCTTCCGGAATAATCCAACCTCCGAATTTACGAGGGGTACGTGAAGGTACCGTGAAAGGGACGGGCATGTAGCTGTTTGTTTTTTTTTCACACTGCAGTAGCTTGATAAGCTGCAGCTACTAGCTCTCCTTTAACGAGATGTGTGTGGTGTATTGTAAACGTTTCGGACAGAGATATGGGACAGCCTTTTATTAAGGATCACTAGAAAGGTGGGACTCAATTTTGCATGCTCTACTTTTAATGTGTGGCGTTTCATGCTGAGCACGACAACAAGGTTAGCTTTGCGAGGTTAGCTTCCTTCAGCTAGTTCAGTCTGTGTGCATCATGTGCATGAGTCCCAGAAAAACACTCATCCACACACACTGGGGTTTGTTTTTTTGGTTCGTTGTTGGACTTTCTCTTGAAGCAAAACATATTAAGCTTTGTTGTCCTGCACATTAACAGTTTATTATCAACGTGATGTTGTTATTTCACGAATCAGTGTTGGCTGCTTTACAACATATAAGTATAACATTAACACATTAACACAATGTTTACAGTTCATCCTGCTTTACTAAAATAAGATGCTGAAATGCAATGTAAACAGGTTTGCCACACAGATGTTTGTGCGCATAAATAACATCTATCCGTTTATAAAAGATAATATATTAAAGCAGAATCACACAAGAAGGAGTGACTCAATTCAATTCAATTCAGAAAACTTTATTTGTCCCCGGGGGGCACACAGAGCAGTAAATTAACAACAGTGCAGGTAGACGAAACATTTGAAACTAAATATAAAGTGTCAATTTAAATACAACTTGAAGCTTAAACTTAACTTAAAAATCTAAAATCTAAAAGAGTAGATATAAGTACTGAGAGCAGTGCTGATATCCACTACAACATCTCCACCTGCAGTGTGATATTACTTTTTTACAACAGTCATAAAGCAGAAAATAGTGAAGTAAAAATCAACAACAGATTATTTCTTATCTCCACCAACTCAACTAGTTCAACAATTTAACTTAAACTAGACTGTTGCTAAGCAACCCAAACATTCAGGGCTCAACAGTGTGGTCCCTGAAGTAAATATCCCATTCATTTTCTCCATAGCAGATTTGATTATTATCCATAATGTCATTTACCCTCCAGAGTAGACTGACCACGATCTACCCGAGTGTGAAACATTGTTACATGCTCCTATAAGAGACACGAGTTCGTATATCAACATTATTGTAAGAAAAACAAAGTTTATTCACGATATCGGAGCAAAGAACTACACTACCCACTATCATAGAGTGCCACAGAGACGTCTGTGATTGGTTGAGCTTGCTGTTACCATGGCAATGATTCCGTATGCGAACAGACAAGTTTCGCTTGCAGGCTACCTAGTTAGTTAGCCAGCTAACACGAAAGGTACTAATAACATTGTCACGCCGCAGTGAATGTAGTTTATATTTTCAACAACACAAACTACAAGATAGTATGAACACTATAACAATGACAAAAGTTATTATTTTTTCCCCCCAAGCACCTTTGCTACTCAGTCGGTATCCATGGTTACCACAGAACAGAAACTTAGTAGTATGAACCTTTACTTGTCTTGTATGTTTAAAAATGAAAACATTGAAATTAGAGTTTGTTGTTTGATTCTGAGGTTTGAGATTGATGAATAAAGAAAAACACTCAGCTGTAAATGTCATTTGTGTTTCCTGCACATAGAGATAGCACCAGTTAGAGCACTAAACAATATTTGTTCATGTGGCTTTCACAGATTTAAGGGTCACCACCCCCCATCACATGCTCACGATCATGATAATATATAATATTTATACCCTGTAGCCTATCCATAGAATCTTTCTCAACAGGCGATAGTACAAAAAAATGCAGCAACTGGGCTCTGTGACTGTTTTAAACGTGCTGTCGGTAACCTACTTCACAACTCTCACCGTCCACTGAGAGCTGAACTACCGTACTGTAGCTAGTAGGGGTGCAAACATGTATAGTACTAAAAGAGCGACACAGCTGCAGAAAGACTGCACATTGTAAGACAGTTTGAATCTTTCTCTGAGAGACCCCCAAAACAGAGTCCGTCTTAAATACCGCTCGGCCTATATTCTGGATTTTACGGTAATTGTAAGAAATCTAGTGTATGTTAGCCCAGCACTGAAAACTTGCTCCAAAATACTGATGAAAACTTTCCATTTCCTCTGTGTCGCTCTGTTTCTGTGGTGTCTGTTTGTAGGTTGCAGTCATGGGCCCTGACGCTGAATCTGTCCCTAAAACATCATCTTCAGATGAAGGTTAGTAAGCGACGAGTCTTTGCATTCCCACATTTTTACGGTGAACATTCAAGCATCAAGTATTAAGAGGCATGCGTGTTGTGTTCTTTGGTCGCTCAGGCCCGGGAGTAATCGTCGTCAAGGTGATCTCAGACTCAGATTCGGACGATGCATCGTGCACCGCCGAGAACTCCAAGCAGTCGGAGAGCAACCCGGCGGACAAGTGTCACCCCTGCTCCGTCTGCGGGAAGGTGTTCGACAGGCCGTCCAAGCTGGAGCGACACAAACCGGTCCACACGAGGGAGCCCAAGACCGTTCATCAGTGTGAGCACTGCGAGAAGAGTTTCACGCAGCAGGAGAAGCTGATCCGACACCAGAGCTGCCACAATCGGACTAACAAACACCCGTGTCCCGACTGCGGGAAAGTGTTTAACAGGCCTTCCAAGTTAGAGAGGCATAAGCGCACGCACTCCAAGAAACCCAAGGTGCCTCATCAGTGTTCGTTCTGCATGAAGACGTTCAGTAAACTTAACAAACTGGTGCGTCACAAGCGGATGCACACGGGAGAGAAGCCTTTCACCTGCTCGGTCTGCGGGAAAGGGTTCTCCGAGTCCGGGCACTGCAAAGCGCACGAGAAGACGCACCAGGAGCAGCCGGAGAAACCCCACCGCTGCGCCGACTGCGGGATGTGTTTCTTCAAGGCGTCGGAGCTGCGTCGGCACTTCCGCTCGCACACGGGGGAGAAGCCGTTCAGATGCAGCCTGTGCGAGAGCCGCTTCTCCCGCTCGGAGGGACTCAAGAGACACATGAGGAGCCACACGGGGGAGCGGCCGTACAAGTGCATCGTCTGCGAGAAGGGGTTTTACTCGCGTCACGACATGAACATTCACGGGCTGACCCACTCGGGGGAGAAACCGCACCTCTGCCCCGTGTGCGGGAAGGGCTTCTCGCAGCTCGGCAACATGAAAGAGCACGAGCAGAACGTCCACATCAAGTCGGAGAAGTACATCTGCAACCTGTGCGGGGCGACGTTCACTCGGTACAAGTCTCTGACCAAACACCAGCGGACGCACACGGGAGAAAGACCCTACCTGTGCCTCACATGCGGCCGCAGGTTTTCATGGAGCCACTCTCTGAGCAGGCACCGCAGGTCGCACGCACACAGGCAGATGTCGATGGACACGGCCAAAGACACGTCGAGTTTTGAAGCGCCCTCTGAGAATCAAGCAGCCGTTGAAGAAGTGAAATCTTAATAAAAGTTTGAGCTGAAATGTACCAATTTGTGTGACATTAAAATGTTGTTTTGAGGCTTTTTTTTTTACATTTCTATTTGTTGCTTGTTTTTTTAATTCATCCACTAATTATCAGAGATTCTCAGTCAGCTGGCAACGAGCCTCTTGTTGTCTGATAAATATTTGTTGATCAAAAAGGAAAAAGCTTTTTGTGACAGAAGTGTTTCAATTGCTGAAATATCACAGACTTTGTAATTGTTTCTAAAAATGGTTACTAACCAAAAGTGCTGTCACAACCAAAGCAGAGTTGACCCTTCAGAAGCCCCAAAACTGCAACCAGATTTTCTAAAATGAAATATTCACCCCGCCTCTGCAGCTGTAAGATTAAAAGAGGAGTCAGTAGCATTGTGTGCTCATCGCCACATTCGCTGCAGGAAGTATTGTGTACGTTTACTTCCTGTACCAACACTGCAAGCTACTGTATGCTAGCACAAGCTAACCACTGATGTTTGGCAGCAGCAGCAGTGTTAATGCGAACTGTTTTATCCTTCTCAGCTTTTTTTTTACAATCATTGCATTTTTCATGATGTGAACATTAACATGAACAGTATGCTGTGCAGAAATGTAATTAACAGATTTTTCTTTGTGATACTTTATACAAACATGGGAGCCTACGATCAATAAATAAGTACATCACATGTCGGAGAAGCCCGCTGCAGGATTACAATATGGCATTAAACTTTGAGAGACATAATCAAGCAGAGTGCTGACATTTATTTTAAGTTGTGCTGTTCTGGATTTAAATTGAACGTCGAGCTACACGCTTAAGGTCTGTCTTTGATTGTAATGATATTAAAGCCACCAATAAACTGTCCTCACACAGCAGCTGTTGCATTTAAAGCTTTTTTATTTCATAATGAACGACATTTGTTAAATCTCCAGTAAAGATCTTTTTGCTTTGTGTTGATTTTGGCGTCCCCTGTAGACAAGCAGAATCTCTTTTTCTGTGCTCATCTTGTCCTGTATATGACTGAGTAGTGTCGTCTGATTTAAAAAAAAAGATCTAATCTTTTTTTTTTTTTTTTAATTTAATGAATCAGTCTGTGAGTATTCAGGGAGAGAAAACGCGAAATGATGTTTTTATTGGCACGAGTGGTAACAATTTTTTTTGTACACGTTACTGTTACAATTCGTTACGGCCAAAACAAAATGATCAAAACAATCAACAAGAATATAACATAAATCATCTGACAACTATGTGATATCTTAATTTAAATACATAGCCTGTATACACACAAACATATGCAAACATACATCAAATATAGGGTAATTCCATTACAATCAATTAACCATAAAGTTAAATTAATAATAATAATAACAACAATAATAATGATGTATTTTCCCCCCCAAATCGTATAAAAGTTGTGAATCTGATAAATCATTATCACAGCTTTCTGATCATTCCTTAGACGGATGAATTGTGAATCTGGTGGGATGTTATGATTTTTATTAATAACACATTTTGTCCTCCCTTTTGTACCGGCAGTTATATTTATTAGTAGGCTCAATAACTCACAAAATAAAATCATCCTGGCCTTGGCAAGCATCAGTACTACACATATGGAAACACTGGTACAGTACAGCTGTGTCACCTGAAGGCGTTGTTTTTATTTATTTAATGATTTTATACCATGCATTGCATTTATGTTGTGTGTTTTTATACTGTGCTTTGTATTTTATGTCTTTTGTATTGTCTGATCTTGATCCTGAGTCTGTAATAAAGTTCTGATGGATTGATTGATTGATTGATTGACTGAAGCCAGATAGTCACGCATCCATAGCCTATCAACAACGATAACGTTAACCAGGAAGTGCTTGAGTGCTGACGTCAGCTCTCGTTAAAGCAGAAGCTAGCTTTATCAAATATGTAATGTTGTATAAAAAAGACAATACAACATTATTGTACTGTCTTTTTTATCCTACTACAATTTTAAACATTCTTCTCCTATGTATTAATTTTACTATCTTATTGCTTTTATGTGTCGTATTTTATTTTTTTCATTTTTATACATATTTTTTAATTCATATTGGTGTGCATTAGTCTCTCAATGATTTTATCAATGATTTTATAAACTACTTTTTTGTCAATAACTTGTAAAGCTCTTTGAACTGCAATTTAATTTGTCTAAAAGGCGCTATATAAATAAAGTTTGATTGATTGATGTTGTATTGTATGTGAAACGGTTTAATTAAAAACAACACTTGCTTGAAACCTATAATTTATAAGTGAACAACTGTTTGGCACGGAACATTTCCGACAGCGCATGAAGGCACCGTGGACAGTGTGGAACGGAAGTCCAGCTCGTTGCTAGGTAACGTGTGTTGTGTTGGTCAGACCTGAACAGAGGAATTACTTTAGCGTTCGTTTTTTTTATGGCAAAGTTATTTTTTTTTATGAAGGAAATAAGCTTCAGTTAGGAGTTAGAGTGTTTTTGTCCGTCATGACTTTTGAAACATCTAATGTGTCTGAACCGTGGCCTCAACTCCAGTTGGAGTCTGTTATTGGATTTAACGGTAAGTTTTTCACCGGGACTTTACGGAACTTCGTGTCTACTATTCAAATCTCAAGGAGTGGTTGCTAGGTAACAGGATAATTTGCACACATAGCCTAAATGAATGATTTTTACATTTGAAAATGACAGGGATATGGAGAAGGTAAGTGATAAGAAAGCTTTGCTGTGCTGAACCTTGAAACGCTCATCCTTCGGGGTGGCCAACTGGAGGCCCGCGGACCAAATGCGGCCCCCCGTATCAGTCAATGCGGCCTGTGAGTCAAAGTTAAATTGTAAACATGAAAATAACTAAATTTGCGATTAAATATTTCAAACAAAGTTGCCAATAAGAAGACACCGTGCTCAAGACCAAATGCAAGAGAACCATAGACTGTAAATATTAATGGACGAAGCCTGAATGAGTGACGTCACCCAGGCTCATCTGCAGCAGCCGCTGTGCTGGAAATCCTGTCTCAGCCTAATTTTCAGTCAACCTAACGACAGGCACAGGCGGGTTTTAAGCATCCTGACAAACTGCTACGCCGCACCCACCTGTCAATCAAGTCAGCTAAATGCCTAACTGTGGATAATAGTCTGACATCGTTCATAAAATCAAAACAGATGCGTTATAAAACATGCTAACTCCGCACAGAGAGGCTCCCATCCGACGTGGATTCAAACCAGGAACTTTCATGCTGTGAGACAACAGTGCTAACCACTGTACCACCGTGCAGCCCTGGATTAGATCATGTACAGGAGAAGGTTGTTATGTCTAATTTTAGATTATAAACTGTATCATAAACTTTCTTTCTCTTTTCAACATGTTAATCATCCCATGGTGTGTTGGTCTTTAGCTAGTATTTTGTACTGTTATCTATGAGTAACAGTTACTTATGCACATGGACCATCCATACCACTTTTTTAACCTGGCTATGTATTGTGGGCTCATGTTTTTTGTATGGGTGGGATATGTATGTATATATGTGTTGTGTTGTGTGTTTGTATGTATGCTGGCTGCTGGAACACCTAAATTTCCCTGCTGGGATGAATAAAGTATATCTTATCTTTATCTTTATCTTTGTTTCATTAGGTCATGTGATTTCTGGCCTCAGAGTCCACCCGGACAGAGAGCACCTGATCTATCCGCTGGGCAGCACAGTCATTCTGAAGAGAATCAAAGATGACAAGCAGGAATTTCTTCAAGGACACACAAACAATGTATCCTGCGTTTCAGTGTCCAGAAGCGGATCTTACATTGCCTCTGGACAACTCAACTTCATGGGCTTCAAGGTAACCAAAGTTATCATGCCTTATTGTTATTTTTTTTTAAGTATCCGTCTTATTTGCACGAGAAGTTTGGGATGGTGAAACAGATATTCCTCATTTATGTAGCCTGACATATTGACTAAACACAACAAATATTTTCCCAAGGCTCCGATTATAATCTGGGACTTTGCTCAGCGGAGAGAGTACACCCAGATGGTGCTCCACAATTCCAAAGTAGAAGCGCTGTCCTTCTCTCCACATGACAAATACCTGGTGTCCCTCGGAGGTCAGGATGACGGCAGGTAAGCCGAACGACACACTTTTCCGGCCAATTTAATTCCACTTTTACTTAATCAGAACAACAAGCTTTCAAAAACACAAAAAGTGTCGATAAGAGTTCAAAATGTGACTTTACTGTGTTTTCAGAATTGTGGTGTGGAACATCGAGACCAAGCAGGCCATCTGTGGGAGCCCAGCGTCAGCTCAGAGCGCTGGTCACTGCCTCACGGTGCACTTCTCAAACACTAATGACAATGTGTTTGTTTCTGCTGGGAGGTAAACGCGCCTCCTCTGCTTGTCTACAAAGTCACAAGATATCCAGTCATACATTGTAGTTGCCCCGCCCCCCTCCTCATCAGAATCAGAATCAGGTTTTATTGCTAAGTACATTTACATATACAAGGAATTTGACTTGGTGTATTGGTGCTAAACAATTAACAGGGAAATAAAGCAGAACTAGCAACAACTTAAATAATACAGTATAAGAAGCTATTACAATATATAAAATAGAATTAAAAATGTAAAATATAAAAAATAAAAATAAAAAACACAAAATCTACAAAAGGTGCAATGTAGGAGCTGTGTAGTGGATAGCTCATACATACCTACTGCCAAAGATGTGATATCTCTCTAGCTCCCTCTCGGTAATGACAACGCCATTTCTTATTGTTATTCAAAGAACATTTTGATATCGCTGCTCTCTCTTTGGACAGTGAGACATTGCGAGTCTGGGAGCTGGACGTTCATAACAGGAAAATCCGGCCCACAGAGTGTCAGACAGGCAAGCTAAGGAGGATTGTCAACTGTGTTGAGGTATGATACTATTTTAAATTCATGAGTTTTATGAATAGTTAGATTTACCAGAAGTCAATAAGCGGTACAGTACAGCATTGATGCATTAAGAGGACAAACACAGCTCAAAGAGGATGAACATTACGTGCAGATGTTCGTAAGTCCACCGTACAGTACAGACCCTCAATGTGTTCATTTTGGTCAATCCCAAAAAAAAATAACATGGCAATGTTAATACTGTTGTTGAAAACTCCACAGATTTCAGAGGATGACCAGTTCATTTACTGCGGCACCACCAGTGGAGACATCATGAAGATCAACCTGGAAAGGAGGCTCATGGCAGACTGTGGTCCGCTCAAAACCAAATACAGCCAGGTAGGTCGACATTTTGATTCTGTATAAAGTACTTCATCCTGTTTCTCTTCTTGTTTGTAGATATGTTTCCTTACTCGTAGGATCCAGAATCTGTTATTTATTAAATGTGGAAACTTTTGGCTTTTACTTCCTGGATCTATCTAAGACAAGACACCCCCAGTCTGTCCAGATTTTGTTCTGCTGTAATCAAAGAGAGCATCACATGTTCTCATTACATGCAAACTTTTTACAACTATATCTTTGAAATAATGTCTCTGCATCTCATATTTATGGTGTCTTATCTTAATACTCTGTAAACTTGCCTTCATGTCTGCAGGGTGTCAATGTCCTAAGGGCACTGAAGTCTGGAGACCTGCTGGTAGGCTCTGGATCAGGCACCTTCTCTCTGTGCTCCAAGACTAACTTCAAGACTCTAAAGTGAGCTTCACAACGCATTAAGAATACTCATATTTCTTATTACCTCTGCATCCAGGGTACACTATGATGCAGACATTAGTAACAGTCAGCGGTATTTCTGATGCTTTTTTTCCTCCTCTCCCACATTAGGCAAGTCCAGCTGGAAAAGGGGGTGACGTCCATCGCTCTGAGAGGAGAGGGCCAGCAGTTCTTTGCTGGGACGGAGGCCGGTCAGATTTACAGCTTCAGTTATGACGACTTTAAAGCCGAACTCATTTCCACCAGCCACACCAGTCCTGTTAATGAAGTGGCCATGTGTTTGTAAGTTACCGACTGTCTCAGCTGACTGCTTCAATACTAATCATCTCTTATAACGTCTGACTTCAGTACCCCATTGTTCTCCACTAGAGGGCGACATACACTTTCCTCCTCTTTACTTTCCTCCTGTATAAACTTAAACAGAACTGGTTTGACATATTTCCAACACAGAAGGCTTTTCCATTAAATCTAACTCTGTCATGTCATTTTGTGGATCCCTCGTTTGCCATGAAGTTTAAACTCCTGAAACTGAAAGCAAGTTATTCCTAAATAGATGACTTTAATACCACAGCTCTCTCTCTTTCTCTCTCTCTCTCTCTCTCTCTCCTTACCCTCTCGTAGTGGAACATCTGAATTATTTGCAACATGCTCCGCAGAGGACATCAGGGTGTGGCACATACACAAGCCCAAAGAGCTGCTGCGCATCACCGTACCCAACATGACCTGCAATGCTGTGGACTTCATGGTCGACGGACACAGCATCATCAGTGGTGGGAATCAGAGAAACCTGATAAGAAAAAAGACATTTCAGCTTCTTATATCCGTGTATCATTCCCTTATTTATTCTTCACCTGGGAATCCAACTTCTGAAAATTGAGAAACGATTCATTATTTCTTTATCCATTCATCATCGTGCTCCAGCGTAGTGCATCTACAACAGATCACACTAATAGGACAAATGAGATTTTAAGAAACAAATTCAGCCTGCGGCATGTTTTTTAATTTCTATTTTTGATCCAAGCATGTTAAAACATTTCTGGTATCAGATTAATACATAAATAACAAAATTCATTTTTGGGGGTAATTTTCTAGTTTTGGATTCTACATTAAATATTTAAAAAATGAACGATACACATATTTTTATTTTATAACTACAAAGAAGTTTACATTTTTGTTTCTCAGCTTGAGCTGTGTTTGGCTCAATATGTGTACATACTGTATGTGCTGTATGTTCTTTTTAGTGACACAAAAAAAACAACAACATATTCATCATTTATAATTTTTCTCTGCTAGCATGGAACGATGGTAAGATTCGTTTGTTTGCTCCGGAAAGTGGCCGCCTCATGATCCTCATTCCCAACGCGCACAGAATGGGCGTGACAGCAATCGCAGGCACCAGGAGCTGCAGGAGGATCGTCAGTGGAGGAGGAGAGGGGCGGGTCAGTGGACATAATCAATCTCTGATTTACAGTTTTTGAGAGCGAGGTGCAATGTTCAGACATATTATGAAAATACAAATCATTGAAACACCAAAATATGATTGTTCTAGTGTAAAACAGATTTCCTGTGCGTTGGTATGAGTGTGGGTTCACCTGTTGTTGTACGTAGGTGTGTGTTTGGGAGCTGCAGCCTCATGGCCATAAGCTGCTGGACACCATGAAAGAGCACAAAGCCACCGTCACATGTATCAAAATCAAGAGCAACGACAAAGTGTGTGTCACTGCCAGCGAGGACGGCTCCTGCGTCATCTGGGACATTGAGTAAGTAGTCCATATGCACACCCAAACACAGCAACACACACACACAGAACTCAGTCTGTATCCTCTCAGAGCCTTAATCCTAAAGCTGTTTACACACATTCACTCCGGAAGATTCTTAGAAAATTTTAGGACAGCCCGCTCCTGAAACCTTCCTGAGTTTCTTACTCTGATGTGTCCCTAAACGAGGGGTCATCAGTAGAGCACAAAAATCACACAACTCGCTCACGGGGGAATTTTCCTCAACATCTCCTTCTGCGTTCACACATCTGCTCATGATGGAAATGTTACTACACGGGTGCTGGCAGGGAAAAGTCAGGTTGGCAGCCGTTTTGCTTTTTCCCACATGCAACTCACCCACATAATCTGGACATTTCCAGGAGTTTTGTGCATGTGTGAAAACACCTTAATACAGGTGTTGCATGAACCTCCATTACGGGATCTCACATTAGTTTATGGAGTTAGAATGAAATCCCTTACACAAATGCAAAGCCTGAATTACTTATTTAAACTACAAGGTTAAAAAAAAAAAACATACTGTAGAAAAATCAGAATGATGCACATAGCTCCCAGAGAGAGAGAGGAAAGCCTAAGCTTTTCTTTGTGCCTGACTGGTACAGTAGGACTAATAAGAAATCCAGTTTGAGAAGAGCTTAGAGTCTTTTAATCCATGAGCGTCTTTAGAGAGGAGAGTAAACCATGTACAAACTGTTACGGTGGTCGTCCTTTTTTTGCTCTCTCTCTCCTCTCTCTTCAGTGAGTAAGTCTGTGCATTAGTGGCTTCCCGACTCTATTCATCAAGTGCAGTGTGGATTTACTTCTTTTGTGTTATTGCTCATAGTAGGAGTAAGAGCTTTTCTGAATGTAGATTGGCAACCTGTTTTATTGTGACTTTACAGAATGACTTGATTTAATTAATTTGGGTTATTAAGTCCAACAAGAAACCGCAACGACTCTCCCATGAAGTCTTAAAGGGGACATGTTATGAAAAATCCACAAAATGTGAAATAAACTCATCCAGTCCTTTGTTTGTGGTCTGCATAAGTCTTACAACACAGAGAAAAATGCTCTGTTTCAAATGTGCTCTCCTTGTGATGTCACAGTGGGATTCTGGTAAAAAAATAAAAAATAAAACCCTCCCCTGATATCTCCACCCATGGACTCCACCCCCAGCCTAGAACAAAACTTCAGCGGGGGTCCGCCATTTTTATTCTCTCTACAG
Source organism: Labrus mixtus (assembly GCF_963584025.1). Classification (NCBI taxonomy): domain Eukaryota; kingdom Metazoa; phylum Chordata; class Actinopteri; order Labriformes; family Labridae; genus Labrus; species Labrus mixtus. The sequence goes on along the minus strand of NC_083613.1, from coordinate 32,232,839 downwards.
AGGAGTGATGTCTACGGGGAAAACTCGGGGGGGGGGGGGGGGCCTCATTGCATTTAAAGAGACACACACACCAAAACAGAGCGTTCTGAGAGAGCTGGTTTATACAGGGTCACAAACCTCCTCTGGTGCTTGATTCATGTTATATTTTGACCAAAGCACAGCACAGATGTTTCATTTAGACCACAGGGGGACTGTTGGAAAAGGTGGAGAAGGGGGGATAATATGTCCTCTTTAAAGCACACGTCATTTTTTCACAGCTACACTGGTATAAATCATCTTTCTCTCTCCTCCTTTCTCTTCATTCTCGCTCTTCAATATTTCCTGCTGCAGGCGCTTCAAGAGTCTTCGTCTGTTGCTCGCCAACACCATGTTTCGTTCAGTGTGCTACCACCCCGAAGAATACCAGATCATCACCGGCGGCAGAGACGGACTGGTAGGTTTCTTTCACTCACAAAACTTTAAAGTTAATAACTTTCCTTATTATCCCGACCATTATATCTTATGACTGTGGTACTTGAACCGAGAGAATGTACAACCCTAGTTCAAAAAATTGGGATACTGTGAAGTACAAATAAACACAATATGATGATTTGGACAACATTAAAACTCCATATTTGATTGAAAAAAGCACAAAGACATGATGTCATTGGTTTTGGAAAATGACATGTCTTATTTGCATTAAATTCCAGCTCGCATTTAAAAAATAATTTTGGGATGTTGTCATGTTAACTAGAAGTGGAGGAAAAAATCGATACAGCAGAGTATCGCAATGTTTTGCGTGGCGATATTATATCATCTCATGACCCCCAAGTATCCATGTTTTTATTATATTAAAGGCACGGTTGCTAATTTTCAAAAACTGATTTTTTTGAAAGTAGCATTCCGTCAGTGCTCCATCTGCACCCACCCCCTCCCCTTTGTGCTCCCTGAAAAGCCACACCCCCTCACTTACATGCACGATCGCCGTTAGTCCAGAAGCAGACCTCAGCTTGTCGCTTTGAGTGTGGGCTCGTGCACACAACGGGTAGAGAACGAGCAGCGAGACCTTTTTCAGAGAACAGGAGTTATTAATTTCTGTCAGGACCTGAAGACGATTTCAACCAAAATCTTAAAAAGTGGATCTGGAGAAAATTACCAACCCTGCCTTTAATAGCAAATATGTTTTTGTTGCTGAAGGGGTTACACAATTAAATTTGAACAAGTTGCATCATTAAAAATTCATGTTCCAGTTCGATTAGACTGAAATCCTAACAGTTCAGATTATTTGGTGCATGCAGCCTTTTCCAGAGTTTTACTTTGATCACACCGTCGGTCTGTCTGTGGGCTCGACTCCCATCGTGTAGAAACAAAAAGACTGAAGTGAGATGAACAGACTGAGGATGTTTTTTTATTTGACAGAACAGTTCTTGATTTAATTTAATTTTGTGGACATAATTTGCAGGTAAAAAAATGCTTCATCCTAATGTATCGCAATTCTCATTCTGAAATCACAGTAATATCGTATCGTGAGGCCTCTGGTGATTCCCACCCCTCATGGTAAACACTCTGTTGCAACACTCTGTTGCATCACTTTCTGGGAACTGAGGGGACCACGTTCTGTCATTTTGAAAGTGAAATGTTTGACCATTCTCGCTTAATGTAGGATTTCAGCTGTTCAGATTCTTCTTTGTCTCATTTCATGTTTCATAATGCGCCAAACATTTTCAGCGGGTGACAAGTCAGACAGACAGTAATGACGGGAAAATCCCACAGGGTGCAAAGAGACTGGCACTCGATAGTCAACATAATCTAGATGTGTCATTATGCTGTTATTATTATTATTGTAATCTCCCCTCAGTGTGCAGGAGAGAAAGCGAACACTCGCACAGAGACACACACTTACATGTCCACTGATTCGTTTGAAAAGCTTGTAATTTGTTTTCTTTGCTCAACACAATGAAACCATCGTGCTAGTCACTGTGGGTGAATAAACACTCAGCCCTGTGAGTCTGTTATTCAGGAGTAATGTGATGAACTGGGCTGAACTTGTTTCCATGAGGTCAGAAGTTCAAAAGCGCAAGAATGAGTGGCTTGTTTGCTTGATTGTGCTCTTCATGCACACACCCCCTTGAACCGGGCCTACCCGCTAGACCCATGCTGTCTCCTCCGCTGCATGCTGAGCGCTAAGGACAAGTTGTGCTGATTAATGCAGCGCTGTGGATGTGCTGAGTGAGCCGAGGGAGAGAGAGAGAGAGAGAGAGAGAGAGAGAAGGAGGGATTCAGGAAAAATAGGGAGTGCTGTGGTGTTCGTGCCTTCCTGCGGATGTGCCTATACCACCCAAGTGCCAGCCAGATCCACCATCTGCTCATCCCAGGACACAGGCGCTCTGTCTGGGAGAACAAATACCGACACTCTGCTCTCTCTCTCTCTCTCTCTCTCTCTCTCTCTCCTCTCCTCTCCTCTTACTCACCCCTTCATCACATCCCAGCATGCTGCGAGGAGTAAATTCACAGCGAGCAAACCAACCGGATGAAAAGAAGAAGAGAAAACACAGACAAGGAGAGTGAAGGATGAGGCAGAGGCTGTAATAATGAGGAAGAGTGAGGAAGGTGATGCTTGTTGATGGTGCATTTAGTGGAGACTTTATGACGCTTACTGAAAGTGTGTCTTTTAAGAAGAGGCGACTGGTTTCATGTCCCACCACACTTTCTCTCCTGAGTGTTGCCAACACAACTTTGTTACTAAAAGTTTCACCCACGATTCCAATGTTTTTTCAGAAACCTCTTATCTGTATCTGTCTATAGCGAGAGTACATGCTCACCTTGACTGAGGCCAGCTGTCACTCACAGCTTCAGTGTCTGGACACGGTGACCGTCCAGAACAAAGTGGCTCAGAAGTGGGTCAAGTTCACCGACAACTTATGATGCCAACTTAAAGACAAAAGTTATCAATGCAGTATTTTATATACTGTATATACTATGGCCATCTAAGATCAATAAATTCTCTACCCTGCAGATACATACTCTGCAGGTGTAATCAGAGAGAGAGGGAGAGGGACAGAGTGATCTTTATTCTACATAAAAACCTAGAATGTACTCGTGGTTTTGAAAAGGACGTTCTGGCTGGAAGTCGTTTAACGCTAACTGCTGGCTTCACCAGAGTTACTGAGAAATTGGCTTCCATTGCTCGAGGCATATAACAGATGATGATGGTCAACGGGTTCTGAGATTGCAGAGGGAGAGACATCCGCTGTTAAGTTACTGCCTTTAGTTTGAAAGTCTAGATCCCAAATATAAGGCATATTGTTTCAGGTGTGTTTCAATGGAGAAAAAAAAGTCTTATATTCAAGCCAATAAAGGCAGGATTTGTATATCCTCCTTGGTGTGTCAGGGCCTTTATAGCTCAACAGTTTGCCTGACGTTTTGGACACAGGTAATTAATTTCCTGGTGGCCCATGTCGTGGCGGTAGGCCAGTTTCCAAGGCCGTGGTGGAGCGATCGCAGATGGTTGTAGACGACTCACACAGGTGGGAGTCTCTAATAAGCTGCTGAAACGAGATAAGGAAGAAGGGGAGAGAGGTTGTGACTTTGGCAGGGAGCACAAAAATGGAAGATGACGGGGCGAAAGGAGGAGTGTTTCAATCAGTTTGCTCCTGCCAAGGTGGAAAAAGATTCTACTTCCTGTCGGTTAACACAGCAGAGACACGGCTGACTCTGAGCTGAATTCATTTACATATGTTGCTCTGATTCGGTGCTGAGTTCAATGATTTCCAGACTTTGTTTTTTGGTGTTTCATAATGAATCATTCCCCCTCCTCTGGTTGTAGCTGCTGTGTTTTTCTAAAGTCTGCTTTGCAAAGTAATTTTGTGGAAATGATGTCAGCAAGCAAATCCATCTTAATAAGCCACTCTGTTTCACTCAGACTGTAGTTTCAAACACCCCCCCCCCCCCCCCATGGGCATGTTTCTTTCACTTGTAAGGGCCGGTGAGAATTTCTTTGCACTAAAACTATAAATACATGTTTGTTTGTTTTACAGCTGAGCCTTTTGTTCCTCTTTCATAACAGCATTTGATGTGTCTGTGTTAGATTACATTTTCCCTCCTTTAATGCTTCAGAGGCAGAATAATGAAAAAAACCTGTTTCAGAGGCTTTTTCTTAAACGTGATTATTCTTATCAGCCGGCTGTAGCGGGAACTCTTTTACAATTATCCAGCTTCTGTACTGCTGCACATGATCTGATCTAATTGAGGGAATTAGCAGAGTCAACCTTTGTAGGTTGTTTTGTCATTATGATGCACAACGACTCGCGACATGATGGCTCCCAAAGATATACTTATTTATTTACTGTGTGCATAAAAGAACACAACGTTTTGGAGGAGGACGGGCTCGAAATGTTGTGTTCTTTTTATGCACAAAGTAAATAAATAAGTACATCTTTCTGATTTTTTTCGACTCAGCACCTAAATTAGTGATTTGTGTGCGTTTGCTGACTTTTTCTGCAGTCGTAACATTAAAGTCATTTTCCTGTAGTTATGACATCTTTAAGTTTGGTGTTATTTCTGTTTAACACTTGATTGTTGTTGAAGCGAGCTCTGTTTAGTCTTTTAACGTTTTCTAAAGCATCCCAGGCTTTTTGAGCGTTCATCTGGACTGAGATCAGCACTGAGGTGTTAAACTCATACACACAGGATGACTCAGAAAGAAAACTGCTTTTTGATGATGAAATCCATCTGGCTCCTCGTTTACAGCACCCCGACTTTAAAAGACGCGATCGAGTTGGTCATATAAATAACAAGAAAGTCCTGTTGTTGGTGTTCAGGGCGCTGTGATGTTTCCGCTGGCGGCGCTACAAATAACTTCAACTAACAATTGGCTTTTTTTGTGAGACTCGATACTTTGACAGCCGTAAAGCTCGGGGGATGATTACATCTCATTTGGATCAGCAAAATCAGGTGTGTGAGAGAGAGGTTGATAGAATCAAAGCACAGATCTACTGATTCTCAAACAGAGTAAGAAAAGACAGACAGCAGCGAGGGGAGCTTGAGGTCATGTTACCAAAATAGGAAATAATAAGGTTTGATGATGTGAGAGAACAACAGCTGTGAGAGATGATGTCATCAGCATCATGTAATTTTATTTTTTATTTTTAAAGATTTATTTTTGGGCTTTTTGTGCCTTTAATGTAAAGATCGGACGGTGGATAGAGTCGGAAATCAGGGAGAGAGAGAGTGGGGAACGAGATGCGGTAAAGGAGCCACAGGCGGGATTCGAACCTGGGCCGCCTGCTTGGAAGACTACAGCCTCCATACATGGGCACACTATTATAAGCCAATATACTGTTCATACTAGGCATGTGTGTGATTAGCTGGTGAACTGCCTACATGTTGTCACCCTCCCCAGATGTCACCAGAATGAATAGTCATTTCAAAGCAAATCCAAATGTTGTGTGTAAGCTGTAACGCAGCTGCCCACCACTAGTGGGGGCTGTCGCTCTGGTTAATGGTTACTGCCATCATGCTCCACTACCTGGAGAGGAACCAGCCCAGTGGACAAACCTGTGTCAGGTTAAACTGATATATATAACCACCTGACCGGAGCAGTGCCTTACCGCAGTCAGCACAGGCAGGCAGAGGGTCGACCTGTAACAGCCTGTCCTGACAGAACGCACGGCGAGCGAGCGTCAGCGACAACATCAGCCGTTTCTTTCTCGAGCCGCCTAAAAACAAAGCGCCACACTTCAGTTTGCCCTCCTTCAAAATAAAAGCACTCGATGTCAAACTGAAATTCTCTAAAGCAAAGAATTTAATATTTAAGCATTTCCTATCTCTCCTCATAAAAGCAAAATGTCCCAAAACATGTCATGGGGTCATTCATGACGCTCATTTCTTTTGTTGCGATGCTTCAGTCTTGAATGCGTTCATATTTTCAGTGGCTTATGATTTACCGCAGCCACACTTTAGTTTTTTGTTTGTCCATTTCCCCCTTCAGATAACCTACTTTGATGTATGTGACGGCGAGACCATCAGAAACATCGCGGGCTCGCCGTCGGGGGCCGCCATCAATGCAATAGACATCTCCCAGGACGGCAGACACTTTGTGACAGGTATGCTCGATGACACACATCTGCTGCTGCTTTGCTGCTTTTAGTGATTTTCCTGTCAATATAATTCAGCCAGAAATGATGAAATCTATTTTACAACCTGAACTGTGAGAGTTCCTAATAACCTGAATGTGAGCGTGACAAAGATTGTTTATTTTTTAAATACTGTTCAGTGTTCAATTAGATTTTTTACTCAGCTTTTTCACACATGTGCAGAGGATCATTTTTATTTTATGTGTCATGCAGGTTATAAAGCTGCTTCATACTCTTTTCTACTTACCAGTATGTACATTCATTGAAGCTGTATTACATGTAGCGTTGATATTGACAAAAAAAATCCTTCTGAGTGTCTTTTTTCAATTGTTTTCAATGAGGAGAGAGCTTTTGTCTGAGCGCTCTGCTGTTTTTGTACGGCCTCTCTGAGCGCTTCCAGTTGAAAATCTCCCCGCCCCCAGCTGCTGACGTCACCGGCGCTCTTTTCCAAATGTATTATGATATTCCCTGAGTTTTTGGATCGTGTCTTGTGTACCCACATCCTCCTCGCTCCGTTTCTGATCAGGAAACAAACGATCTAAAATATAAAACAAAGAGTAAAGAAGTAACGGAGCAGTGTCAGTCACACAGCGGTCGTTGTCAACAGACTGTTGTCATGGAGACAGGATGGACGTGCAGCGTTTTTCTTCTCAGCGCACAAACACTTTATGCGAGCTCGCCCAAGCATGCATGAAGCGTTGACATTGATGTCGGTCTCAAATGCTTTGTCAGCATCCTTTTGCGTCATTCCTTGCCGCCTGAGACAACTCCCACTTCCTGTCCTACAGGACAAACCCGGTGTGAGGGACAAATATGAATAAGTAACTCCAAAAGAAACTTTCAGGAGTGCATGTGTGAAAACAGCTTCAGATGAGTTCGTTTCATCTCTCCAGAGCCTTTGTTTTCATCTGCAGCGCATCCCTCACCTCCAAACTCCTCTCAAGTCACTGACACATTCTTCTTCACCTTTTTTTTTGTGACAGGTGGAGATGAAAAGATCGTGAAGGTGTGGGACTTCATGGAAGGGGACGTGACCCACGTCGGGGTCGCTCACGGCGGCAGCGTCACCAGCGTCAAGCTCTGCTGCAACAACAGCACCCTGATCAGCACCAGCGCCGACGGAGCCATATTCAGATGGAGGTTCCCCCACCCTCCTTCTTCTTCTTAATGTAACACAACGAGTCCAGAAATCACCCTCAAACACACTCAAAGTATCCAAACTCCCGTCAGAATCCCTCCTCTTTTAAAAATGTTTTCATCAGAATTCAACAGTAGAACATTCAAACTGAAGACGAGATTCACACTCTGACTAAAATAAATAAATATAGTTTCATCAGGCAAAGCATATATACGATTTTTTTTTTCATTTTTCTTCAGAGAAAGAGGATTCATGTAAAAGTGAAGAGATTACACGTTTCTTAGCAGTGTAGTCTCTTAAGTGGAGATTCCCCTCAGGAGCTATATATAGGTGGGAATTCACAGAGCTTGGATTTTAAAATTACACTTCAAGGCAGCAGAAAGGTATGCTTCACATCAAAGTGCCCGCATTACGCTCCTTCACTTCACTTTTTATTTTTACAACAATAGGATTCATGTCATACTACAGGCTTTCTGAGGAGAGATAAAAAAAAACCCCACAAGAATATGTAAAGACAAGGCTGCATTTATACAGTACATTAAACCGGAACAGATATGATTCCCTCGCTGTGTAGAGACGAGGAGGAGACGAGGCCCGCTGTCAGCTAATTTATCAACAGCTACTCCCTGAAGGATTCTGGTTAAAGAGGGAGAGGTAGAGTAAAGCAGAAAGCCCTCCTCTCTGGCTGCTGCCTCTTATCTGAGTCCATTCTCCCCATTATTGTTCAAAATGGCTCTTCTAAATTATGAATTACCAACCCCCCCTCCTCTGCTTCTCCAGGAAAGTGGGATGGCAAAACCTGCAGCATAAAACTGAGCCAGAGAAAAAGAAAAAACACTGCATCATTATTTATTTAATTTGAGCTTTCATCCAACTTGCTTATGAGCAGGTGTAGGTCATTTCATGAACAACACATTCTGACACATCATTTCTTTGTTACACTAATGAACCGTGTGAGCATGCTTCTTAATAACGGAGTAAATAATAGAAACACTGGAGAGTGCACCAACTTATCTGTTTCAATAAATCAGCACATCTGGCCTGCTAAATTCAATCTGTAGTTCTGCTGAGCTGTGAAATTAAGCTGCAGATGATTAGAATGGGAATGTAGCCGAAAAAGATGCTGGATTCCCCCCCCCCGTTGTAAACCAAGAGGTGCTCTTAAAGTGTCTGGCTGAGTGGATCCCTCACATCCATTCTGAGCCTCCAGAAAGCTCCACAAAGTCTCGCACATGAACTCTACCTCAGTAGCAGCAGCAGCATGTCTGTGTGTCAGAGGGGCAAAGCAGAACTATTTATAAGAATCTGAACATGTGTCAGTAAATGCTGGTGTGTCATAGATGAGTTTAAACAGTAACACAGGGCCAAAGCAGAAAACTCCATGCTCCTGCTAATGTAGTGTTGCGGTGAAGACCACACTAACCAAGACCGAGACATACCCGAGACCAGAGTGCTCCGAGACCGAGTCAAGACCAAGACGATAAATATCACATAAAAATCATCAACTTGTGCGCAGGGGGGCGTGTCACTCACTTAGACCGTTACAATGGTGCGCAATGAATCTTGGGATATGTTGGATCGGCTGGATCCTTCGCTGGATGCAGCCCCTAAATTTGGACAAAGCCACAGACTGGTTCCCATCTGATACATGATTGGTCAGTACTAACTGACCAAAAAAACAAAAACCAGAACACTTTCAGTATGGATTCTGCATTTTTTTTTTAAGTGTGTGAACAGAGATTTTTGACACCTAGTCTTCAATGATGGAAAAACAAACATTGCTGCTCCCAGAGTCGACATCATAAAACTGTAATAATGGTGGAAAATTGATTGATTATAGCTTTTAACATGACACAATCTACCAGTGGAATTAGAGGCTAAGAGATTATAGTGGGCTATAGGGTCAGCGCATTGACCGACATTGCTGATTACACTTTTTTGGTAGTACTGAAGGTTGATACCATTGAATATTTAATTATTTTACTAACTGCACGGTCACTAGTACGGCCAGAAAGACTCCATGCTGTAACAGAACAATCAAGTAATATAATGCACCATTCAAAAGTTTCAGGGGTCGAGTTGTATTTTCATGAAAACATAATAAGTCCTGTTTTTGTGACGTCAGACAGGTGGTTGTGTAATTGTTCCTATAGGGGGCAGTTTAAGACACAACAACTTCCTTGTTCACTGTCCAATAATAAACGTGACTTGTTGAGTTGAGACTGAAAGTATTTTCCTGCTCCTTGTGTCAACCTTTGTGTTGTGATAAACTACTTATTATCTAATCCAGGTTAATGACATGCATGTCTGAGTGGGGGGGGGAGGGGGGCAGTAGACTGGATCCAAATAGAAAGTTGTCCATTGTAGCGCCGTAGACACTGGAGGCATGAAGGGAGGGAAGGAGGGAGGGAGTCAAAGCCCGGCAGCGCACGATCCACCGATGAGGAAGTGTAACTGTGATGTTGAGGGGAGGAGGGAAGCAGCTCATCTCTGTAGTTGCGAGAGAGCGCCTGACTGGTGACCATAGCGTACTGGGAATTGTAACCATGTCGAGGGAATGTTACCAGTGATCATGTGCCTTATTGGCACCGAGTCGGTGCCGTCTGAACAGTGAAGGTTTGTGGAGGGGAAAGAGAGAGAAAGAAGAGGAGGAGGAGGAGGAGGGGTAGACAGCCTGGCAGACAGGTGCGACTCCACTGCCTGTTTCAGATCCTCTCGCTCCTTTTTTCCAGACATGGATACCCGCAAGGAAAACAAGGTAAGGAAAGCCATGAAACCCAAAACGGCGAAGCGGAAAGGGAAGAAACACAAAACGGGGAGGTTCATCAGGAGGAAATCGCTGCGATCTTTTGGGAATTTCATGGGAAGGATCCTGAAAACTTTGGGCACTTTGGCTCACTTTGGCGACGCGGAGCCGCCGGACCCGGAGGACGACGACGGCGGCTTCGGGCGCAGCGCGTCGGACTGCCCGCAGGTGTACCGGGGGGAGGGCGCCGCGGTGAAGAAGAGCTCCACGGTGTCCTCCTCCCACGGCTCGGTGAAGGACAGGCTGTCGTGGTGCTACGGCGACAAGACCCCCGGGGTGCTGGGGCTCAAGAACCACGGGAACACCTGCTTCATGAACGCCGTGGTCCAGTGCCTCAGCAACACGGACCTGCTGGCGGAGTACCTCGGGCTGGAGCAGTACAAGTCGGATATAGTGAGCCAGCAGCACGGCAGCAGGAGGCTGAACGGGGGGGGGGAGGCTGTGAGGGGCGACGAGCGGCAGGCGAACCGGGGAGAGGTGACCGAGCAGCTGGCGTCGCTGGTTCGAGCGCTGTGGACGCTGGAGTACATCCCGCAGCTGTCTGTGGAGTTCAAGGTGAGGACACAGAGAGACCCGGGTGTTTTTTCACCCCTTAAGGTTGATGCTTAATTGTAATGTTGCATTGCTTGTATTGTATTTTAATTTGGTTGCATTTCTTGATGACTGAAGTTATTTAACTCAAAGTCCAGCTGCCATGTCCTTCAGCATTTTTTGTTCATTTTTGTCTCATCAACAAATGTCTCAACAGCCCATTTGAGCAACTTAGCAGCAATTGAAGGCTATTTGTTAAAGGTAGGACTATTTAATATCAAAGCAGTGGTTCTCAACTGGTGGGGTGGGGACCTAAATGTGGTACCCAGAATCATTTTCAGTGGGTCGAGAACATGTGAGTAAGAAGCCTTTTTGAATCACTTTTAAAGGATTTATTTTTTGGCTTTTTGCGCCTTTATTTGAGAGATAGGACAGTGGATAGATTTGGAAATCAGGGAGAGAGAGTGAGTGGGGAATGACATGCGGGAAAGGAGCCAGAAGGTAGGACTTGAGCCTGGGCCGCCCGCTTGGAGGACCACAGCTTCCACACATGGGGCGCGCACACTAACCACTGCGCCACCAGCGCCTCTTATGAGGCACTCTTAAAAACATGTTGGTTTTGTCACATGCTTGCGTACCATCTGAGATCCAAACTGCACTATTTTTTCATTCAATCAATCTGATTGGTTGAAAAAATATCACAAATCTGGGCCACGATTTCCATGAAGGAGTTGGTGGTGGGTCCTGAGGCTAGACCAGAACCAGTGTCTTAAAGCCGATAAAGCCCACTTGTCATGCCTTTGAGGAGCCTACAAAAAATGTGGCTACCTTTAAACTTTCTTGGTCACAATTATAATGACATAAAGTACTAGTTGAAAGTAAATGTTCAACTTAAAAACATCAATTTTACATTTAAAGCAGCAAGGTGTCGGCCTATAGGATATATAACGTATTTCCACCTGCGGGGCCCCAGACCCCCCAGGGGCCATGAAAACTCAAAGTGAAACCACTTAAAGCTCCTGTGATAAGAGTTTGTATCTGGTTATGAAACAAACCGGAAATACTACCAGTGCCTCTTTAAGACCTATAAAAGCAGAAATGGGCGGGTGTCAGGGTGGGTGTCAAACAAAGTGACACCTACCCAACAACGCGCTGAAGGAAAAAACATTTTCTTTTTTTCTTTTTACAATTTCTGCAGCAAATACTGAGTGATGCATTTGACTGTTTAAATGAATGCAGGATGAAATGTGTCCTCGAGGAGTGTCACAGTTGACTCAAATCAAAAGTTGAACACATGGAGCTTTAAATGAGGACAGTCACAGGTGTTTCACTCATAAGTTGCCACACATCACTAAGTTGTTGTGTTATTACCTGTAGTCCATCCTCCATGCCGTTGAGAGATGATCAGAAATGACTTCACAGGGGAGTAAAAGTCATAATGCCTTTACAACATTTTCATGTAGGGTCGACACATGACCACAACTTTAGAGAAACATAGACCAACTGCATCCTTTCTGTAAAAATCACAGTCATGTGTTTAGTTCACACCGGCAATTCACATATTGCCCCCTCAGATCCCCCGGGGGCCCTGAAACCACAGAGTTAAACCCAGTAAATTGGTTTGTGGTTATTCCATTAGCCTCCCTTTAACTCTGGGAATGTGCACTATGTGTAGAATAAAACAGAAAACCATGGGGGGGGGGGGGGGGGGGGGGGGGTTGGTTAGGGTATTTTAAATTAAATCACAAAATAATTGACACCCAGCAAACCTCTCTGAGTCTCCAGACAAAATAAAATAAATCTACTTTGAGTTGTCTGCTGCTGCTGTGGGTGCTGCACACAATGCCGACTCGGAGAAGACAGGGTGCATATTGCTCACTTGAGAGGGAGAGAGGGGGTCAATAGGGGCTCAAAGGGGGAAATTCATGCCCCGGGCCCCCCCTGTGGGCCACTCCAGCAATGCATAAAGAGAGTCCATTACCTTCAGGCCAGATTACTAGTACACATTCTTCTCCTGGAATTTCCCCAGCTACCAGCCCCGAATAGTTTATTTTCCTCAGCTTAAGTGTGAACTTGTCCTGCAGGCTGCCACCGCTCTATACACACAGAACAGCAGGCGTATGTCGAGAGCACTACAGGAGGATCTGTAGGCCGTATATAACCGACTATCACAGTCTGTATTGGCAAAACAAATATCTGAATGGACGCATGAGCACACGATTGAGTGCGGTTCAAGGGTCAACCTTGTGTGTGATTAAAGGCGTGCAGGTCATGTTCCAGTGTTTCACACCCTCCCACTTTGCTGCACAGCTATAACATTTTATTGTTTGTTAAGCTAGAGGTAGTGTGTGTGTGTGTGTGTGTGTGTGTGTGTGTGTGTGTGTGTGACTCACCTGCCCAACAGTTCAACCCTTCAGGTGGTTTGTCTGCATTCCCTGATTGTGGAGTGCTGAGGAGTCGAGCATTCCTTTCACAAGTCGTTTTCACACATGTACTCCTGAAAACATCTAGATCATTTCAGGAGGACTGCTCTGGAGATTCTCCTGACCTGGATGTTCACATATGCTCCTCAAAGCTGGAGACTATCCCTGTCATACGGAGGGGGGGGGGAGTCTCCTGAGGTAAGACGTGATGTAAAAAAACAACACGGAAATATCAGACGAAGCAACAGAGTCCGCTACACGACGCTATAATGAGAATATTTGTCTTTATATCAATGCTGTGTCTAGTCCAATGGAATCACAACTAAAGAGTGGAGAACAGCATACGCACTGTGCAGCAGTAACAGGATATAAAGGCCACTCCCCCCCTCCTATTGGCTAGAGGTGAATTCTCCGGAGAATATCCTGCTGTGTTCAGACATCAGCTCACTCGGAGTTGCTGCGGACAAAATACCAGGAGGTCTGTCAGGAGAAACTCAGGGTGAAGTCAGAGTGAAGAATTCGGCTGTTCACACATGCAGCTCCTCCTGGAAATATCAGGAGCTTTTCAGGAGATTTCTGCAAGTGTGAAAGGCTCTATTCCCAACCGCATATATTAGGAGTAGCATGCAAACTCCTCACAGAAAGGCTCCTCTCTGACCGGGACTCAAACCAGGAACCTCCTCGCTGTGAGCACTACCCACTGCACCACCATGCAGCCATTAATGTAGTCCTTAAAAAAACGTGGTATCAAAAGCGTATCAACTTTTACAACATTATTACTTAAACCATTCAAATCTTAAAATATCCCCAGACGTCCAAATGACACCGTCATGTGTTTGAAACATTAATGCATGTCCTCGTCGTGTCCATAGATCAACAAGTGGTGACTCACTTAAACACTGAAAGCTTTTTACGGTTGCACTCACTCATGACTGTTGTGATCCAGTGCTGCAGGCTCCCCCCCTCTTCCCCCCCTCTTTTCTACTGAGGGGGGCTCACTGAGTGATAACCACCCTGCTGCAACCAGCAGCCTGAGGGAGGTTGTAGGGCGAGGGGAGCCGTGCAACATGTGCACAAATCAAATCACACAATCACACAGACGCGGAGAGACAGGGAGAGTGGGGTGTCATTCATAATGGAGAAGGTGGATTTTCATGATAGTGACTTTGGGTGTATAGCCTCAACCAAACCCGCAAGTTAGCATGAATTAATAACCGTGTGTATTAGAGAGAGAGAGAGAGAGCGGCCTGTTCCAAAAGCTCGAGGGGAAAAGTAGTGATTAATGCAGATGAAGAGCTTGATGCTATTTTGATCTTAAAAAAAAAATAAGAAACAGTCATGGGGTTATGGATCATTCATGATTGTAAGATCTCAAGAGCACATTTTAGACTTCTGCAGCTTCACTAACTTTAGCCTCTGTAGACTCTGCACATAATTAATGTTTGTGATAGCAAAAAATCATGAAGGACGGCGAGACCTTGAAGGGTGTTTGATATGAATGAATGGTCTTAGAATGAGAAATCTGAAGTCCTGTTAAGTAAAAGGGTGTTTTTTAATTTTTTGGATCCCGGTTAAAGTGTTCAATAAGTGATGATGAGAGGGATCCCTCTTGACCTCTACACGGTTTATCTCTCGAGGATGCATTATACATCGGGGTAAACGATGGACTGTAGAAATAAGGACGCAGTCTCAGTGATGTCACCCATTCGTTTCCAAAGAGGCCCTAATGAAGCCAAATGATGGCTGTCACCATATTGGAAAAATCGTCTCAACCTAACTTTTGATCAACGTAGAAAGAAGCTAACAGCTCCAACACACTCACCTGTCAGTCAACTAAGCCCCGCCCCTAGTTTTGCTCAATAAAAAATGTATGAAATTAGCAATTTTTTTAATGTTTTAATACTTTATTGCAGGCTGTTTTACTACATTACAAGTTGTCATATTTCATCACATTTTGTTCATCCTGGCACATATTTATATATATTTTTTTAAACATACAAGAATATAAACAACTTAAATAAAATTAAAAAATAAGATTATGAAATTAGCTATTAATGCCAAATTCATTGTTTTGTACCACGCTGTAAACAAAACGGTGTCTGCTGCTTCTTGATCTTTTGCAGCCAGCCTCAAGTGGACACTTTAGGAACTGCAGTTTTTCGCACTTCCCCATTGGCTTCTTTTTCCGCTTTGGGTAAACTGCCTTATTAGTCAGCCATGGGGGATGACTGTTTAGCCATGATCGGTTCATGTTTGGCAACCCCCCCCCCCCCCCCCCCCCCCTCGCTCTTCTCCAGAAGGGTGCCTCACTTCCAAGTTTGGTTGTTCGGGGTTCCAAAAAAATCAATATGGCTGCTTGTCTCTTACTTTAAAGGTGACACATTTGTTAAAGAATGTTTTTCCGTCTCAGTGAATCTCACTCAGGCCTGTCAAATTAAAACCAGGGGCCCAGTACTGGAAGAAAGCACTGACTATGAGCCATTGAACTTAATGTCTTAATGTGCCCCCCCCCCCCCTGTGTTTACTTCCAGAATTCCCTCTTTACTCCATTTAGCGCTAAATCCTCTCATGATAGTCGGCTGCAGTTGTAAAAAAAAAAAGAAAAACACTCTCCTTTTCTTTCCTCGCGCCATCACATCGATGCAGTGATTTGTGTCTGTCTGCTCATCCTCCCATGAACCATGAAGCGTTTACTGCAGCATGTTCGCTCAGCCTGGAAGAGGAGGATGGCCCCCTGCTGAGACGCCTCCGATGGCAAGCACTCAGAGAGAGAGAGAGAGAGAGAGAGAGTGAGTAGGAGGGAGAGACATTTCTGGTAAACAAACCTTTCCTCCCCTCCTGTGAGCCTCATAAAAAAAAAACTCTTCTAGTCTGTAATCGGGA
Organism: Labrus mixtus; assembly: GCF_963584025.1. Classification (NCBI taxonomy): domain Eukaryota; kingdom Metazoa; phylum Chordata; class Actinopteri; order Labriformes; family Labridae; genus Labrus; species Labrus mixtus. The sequence continues at coordinate 32,216,945 of NC_083613.1, read as the reverse complement.
CGAGGGATGACTTTGACAACGGGTCATTATTAGAGCCGCTAAAAGACCGGCACTGGCCCGAAAAGAAGTGGGAAAAAATAAACTTTTCTCTTAGATAAGGGCTCTCGCTGTACTTTTTGTAACTTTTCTTCAGTTTTTTTAGGTTTGGTATTAGGAGTGAGTAGGAGTCACAATGTCCCGACTGCAGACCAGAGTGACCTCAGTGTAGAGACAGCAGAGAGGGAGGTCAAGATTCAAAATGTTCAGCACGTCCTTTCAAGAAGTTCGACTTTGACGCTCCTGTGAGGAGCTTTTAGTTGGTTCTAAAACCGACTAGAAAGCAAGCGTGACCATCAGCTTGAATATTTCTAATTTCCTATATTGTCATTTTTTGCTTGAAAACTCCGCTGGACGGTTAGGTGTCAGACGTTTTGATACCACGGCAACACTAACAGTAGTCCTAAAGGCAGCACCACGTACTGGATCATTTCTTTTTTTTTTTTTTCAAGATTTCTTTTTGGGCTTTTTGTGCCTTTAAAGTCTTTAAATGTGATTTTTCACACTTAAATATAATATAAATCAAGTCTATCCTCTGAAAATAACTCTGTGAGTCATGACTGTCTACAATGGGTGTAACACCCGAGTCCCACTGTCTGTGATGTTTTCAGAGTTTTCAGAGTCCTATCTTCACTTTGTTTACATCGCCAGGACGGCCGGCTGACTCCTCCCCTCGAGTATAAAAGTTGTTTAATTGAGGGACTAGAGAAAAGAAGAATAACATACTGTACTCACTGCTTAACTGTGTTTCTAGATCATGCTCATTTCAGGTAAATTTACATGCAGTGTGAAGATACGAGCGTAATAAAGATCGCTAGCATTAGCATGCTAACACAACAATGCAGCGCGAGTTGTTTTGGTTTCATGCTGGTGCTCAAGGGCGACATCTGCTGGATCAAAAAAATCACATATAAAGACTTTAATGTAGAGACAGGACAGTGGATAGAGTCAGAAATCAGGAAGAGAGAGAGTGGGGATTGACATGCGGGAAAGGAGCCACAGGTGGGATTCAAACCCGGGCCGCCCACTTGGAGGACCAAGGCCTTCATACATGGGGCGCGTGCACTAACCATTGTGCCCCGTACTGGATTATTTCTTGTTTTTAATTTCCCATAAGGCCCTGACACAACCAAGGATATCGTCGCTCCAACTGTCGCCCTACTTTTCGTGGTGTGTCCAGCCCCGTCTGCCTTTTGTCGGCCGATTCAACGCGTTAAATCAGCGTTGGTTGGTGTCGGCGACAGTCTACATTAGATTGGATGTGTCCCATTTCTACCTAGATATTACATCACATTACTACAGCAAGGAAAGCGCCCTCACATCTAGCACATCTCTTCTAAAGTGTTAGAAACACAGCTGAGCTTATGAAAGAGTTTCTGTATTCAAAGGTCAGCTCTGTCAGGACGGCTTCGCTGCACATCTGATGATGATGAAATCTGGAGTTAATCGTTTCACTTCACTACAGTCCACAACACTTTTTTTTCTAAATCACGTTCCACTCCTGACTTAAAGGCTCTATAACAACACAGGCACTATACTTTTAGAAGTCAGAGGGATGAGGAGCGCCCGGCCCCTGGATTTATCTTTTTTTTTTACGCTTGACGTGATGCGGCTCCGCTCAGCCGGAGAAGGTGAAGCCCGGCGTGTTTTGAAGTAGTCCTGTTTGAGAGAGAGCAGGCGGTGTGTGACAGCCGAGCCGGACAGCCGGACTGATGGTCTGTTTGTCTTCTCTCGTCTCTGCTCTCCGTCTCTCATTCTCACTCTGAAGATATTTATACTGTCTGTGGAAACACACATACACACACACACACACACACACACACACACACACACCACCTGGACGTGGTGCTGAGTTTGCACGCTGGGACTGCCTCTTATTTCAGGTTGATGGCTGCAGTTTGTCAGTGAAGCAGATGGGGAAGACTTTTGTAGATTAAATGCATCGACAATTTTTTTTTTTTTTAACATGAATAAACATTTATAACACAAATAGTAATATGAAATGTTATTTACCAATCAAGGGGCAACGTCTGGTGTTGAAAAAATGAAAGCAATACAAAAGTGCAGAAATCTGTGTCTCAAGACCGCTTTCTGAAGGTCTCAGTGTCTGACTGGGGGGACTCCGGATTTTAAATCAAGACCACCACTGACAGGCTATTTCTCTACGTCATCACTGACAATAGAAGGAAAACTCCTCTTTCTAAAAGAACAAATCCCTTTAATTCATTTGTAGTTTGACTTTTATCCCCTTTGTTACATCCACAACCTCTGCAGTGTTGAGGTCTAAGTGAATGAGGATTTTTCATTGATATTTATGGGCTTGGTCTTGACTAGGTCTCGATCCCTAAATGTCTTGGTCTTGGAGTACTCTGGTCTCGGGGTATGTCTCGGTCTCGGTTAGAGTGGACTTGACTACAACACTAGCTTGTACAACACTTTTCTCGTCTTCTGACTACTCAAAGCACTTTCACACCGCAGGTCACACCTACACATTCACACACTGATGGTAGAGGTAAAGAGACCATCAGAAGTAACTAATCATATTTATACACATTCATACACTGCTGACAAAGCAGCGGGAGCAACTTGGGGGTTAAGTGTCTTGCTCAAGGACACATCGGACATGTAGCTTCAGGAGCTGCAGGATCGATCCCTCGACCTTCTGATTGGGAGAAAACTGACTCTACAAACTGAGCCACAGCCGCCCCAAAAATCCACGGCTGCTACGGATGAGCCTCCAAAGCAGTCTGTGGGATACCCCCCAAAAACTGACACTTAGGACACTTTATAAAAAAAGAAGGCCTACTTGAATAATCAGCAGTTTCTATGTCTCAGCTTTGAGAGTGAGCGAGGAAGTCTCCCTGCGTTAAACACCGCGCCTCACACTTATAAACACAACAGAACCAGACCGTCTTGCGAGCAGCGATGCAGAGCCACCATATGCTGTTTTGGAAGCAGCATGTGTTCTCACGACTCGGCGAGCGGGCACTCCATTATACCTACACGGCTGTGACAAGAGGCAATAAAGAAACACGAGGAGGAGAGTGTCTGTGTAAGCACTACAATATGAGAACATTTCCATCAGGTTTATTGTACCTGCTGTGATTTATGTTCCCCGGCGCTGTACGACGCGGCTGCAGGAAGCCGTGGGAATACATCAATCTTAAGTGAAGCAGGGCGGGCCGCTGCGATCGAAAAAGTCTGCCCTGACTTTTTCCTGCTTTATCTCAGTGGTGGGATGGCGAGTAAGCTAATGATAGCATGACAGATAGAGCCCGCTGAAGGTGTATTTACAGCTTCAGCTGAGAGTATCAATTCCTCACTTTCAGCCGAGCACAGGGAGCCCTTTCCCCCGCGCTGTAAACCATTCAGAGGCGATTATTCCCATCACATCTCATCCCTTCTTATTTTCTTCCTGATCGCCTGTAAATCCCACACCGGGGACCTCGGCAGACACGTAAAGTCTTTGTTCAGTCTTGACTTACTGCCGCCTTTATCAGCGCCTTTTCTGAGCTTCTCAGCCTTTGCGTAGGAAATTTTAGGTCCGATTCCAAGATTTCGGCTTTAGATTTATGATTAAAAAAAAAAATTAATCTGGAGGTGAAACCAGTGTGGATGAGTCAGGAGGTAGCAGCTTGGATTTGGACGGATGTTAGGAAGAGGAGGAAGAGGAAGGACAGGTGCAGCTCTCCATAAAAGAGGGGGCGAGTGTGCATGTGTTTCCAAAGAATAGGAAAGACTTCCTTTAAGAGGCAGAAACCTCGAGCTAAACCAGACTTTTCTTTTAAGATGTATATATCAGGCCGAGGTCAGACCTGAACCCAGAGCTGCTCCAACGAGGACCACAGCCTCCGTACATAGGGCGCGCAACACAACCGCGAGGCTATCCGGCGCCCCAAAACCAGACCAGATGGTGACTAGACTCTTCTCCTCTGTCGCCCCCCGGTGGTGGAATGAACTTCCAAACTCCATGTGATCTGCAGAGTCCCTCTGCACCTTTAAGAAAAAGCTAAAGACCCAGCTCTTTCATGAATACCTACTAACTTAATGATGATGGTCTCCATATTATTGATGATGATGATGGTAATGACGATGGTTTTTGTTTGATAACGACGACTTATAAGATGGTTTCTATACTGATTAGAGCTCTCAAGAACTGCCCTCAATGTTGTGCTTTGCCTCTGGTCACTTCCTGTCAGCACCTGTGTGTCCAATCAGACTCAAAGCTGATCGTTTGCTCTTACTGACATTGTTCCCTTTTTTCTAGATCCTTGCTTGTGTTGTACTTACTCTCTGATGTACGTCTGCTAAGTGAATTGTAGAATTGTTATCTCCAGCTTTCTACCCAAACGTTCAATAATGACGATTTGAAATCTGTGGGGCAACAACGAGTGGAGACTCTGACTCTTATCCTCGGGGGGGGGGGGATTGTTCCCAAAAATCAGCCTGCATCATCTTGTAGTGTGTAACCTGCTTTAGAGAAACGTTGGAAATGGAAAAAGAGAGAACTCTGAGGTCATGTGCTGCTGATGAAACAGCGTTCTGGGAACAAGAGTGGGCTGTAAGTGATGACTGTCCCGCGTCAGGTCTGAACTCCAGGGAGCAAAAAAACATGAACCTGCAGATTCAGAACGTAATGACAGATTCTATCCAGCATCCCACCGGCCGCACTTTTAGGGAGTGTTGAAAAGAAGAGAGCGTGCAGTTTTTCCTCTTACCTTACATATGCTCTGTCATCGTTCTGTGAAAAATCCATCCAGGCCTGTTCTTCAGGCGGGACAGCTGTGAGGTGTGTGGCTTGTAAATGGGTTTTTTAGGCAGAGACGGTCGGGGAGGGTGTTTTAGTTTGGTGTATGTTGATAGTTTATTCCCGCCCTGCCAGCACTCTGATCCGTCATTGTTTACAGAGGAAGAGGATGGATGTGCGAGCGGCATGAAGGGTAATGGTGTGAGGTGAAGCAAGAGGGTGTGGAGGCAAAGGGGGGGTGCAGGCCCTCCCTCATGGGGCACCACTGAGAGGTCCTGACCCCTGCTGTAGAGACTGCACAGATGTATGGCTGCTCCTTTGTTTGTTTGTGGAAGAGCAGGGAGTCCTTCATATTTTAGTTTCATCCTTTTTACTGAATGGCCATGTTTACACCACAACGATTTCAGAAAAATGGAAGGTTTTGAAAACGTGTTTCAGATTGCAAACTTTTGAAAACGACAAAAAAAAAAAAACTGACAATATGCTGTTCCTTTGAAAACATCATCACCGTTCCTGACAATAAAAAATAATTTCTAAACATTGTAGAGAGCTGTCAGGATCTAAAGTTAGAAGGAGGACATACTGGCTGCTGCATTGTTGTCAGAGAAGCCAGCACTTCAACATGTTTCCTTAATGTCTGATCATATAGTAAGCTCACTTTATCATTTCATTCAGTAGATATGTTACAGACTGCTCCTTTAAATTAATAAATGAAATAAAGCTGTCTTAAAGTTTACAGAATGAAGAGAAATGCTGCTGAATCTGACACATCGAGTCAGAACCAATCAGGTGCGTGCTGAGAGTCAGACTCTGTGTTCCAGACTGATCAATAGCTCTAAACAAAAAGCTTAGCGCTCCCTCAAAGTTGACCCTGACGCCCACCTTCATCCTCTCCTTGACTCGCTCTCGAGTGTTTTCTCAACAAACACTTCAGCTGAGCTCAGGTCAGCTTTAAACACTGCTCCGTGTGTGCACAGCAGCTTGACATTTCAACCGACCTGCGGTTCCTGTCTCTGTCTCTCTCCTGCAACTCTGTGCTTTGTGGTCCTGCTTTCATTTCTGCATTTACAAAGAATTCAATTAAAAAACCGGGACTGACGCCTGGGCATACAAATGTGTCCCTTTTTAAAAGTGCTTTCCAGGCTGTGCTCACACACACTCACACACACTCACACAGCATTTTACAGAGGGAGAAAACAGTCACCAGGGAGCATTGGAAACTACTGTTTTTCTGCCTCTCTTATTTTGAAGTCGACTTATTTTGAAGAGAAGCTGCCATGCCTTCCTGTAAGAGTTTGGATCCTGATACGGGGCGGCTGAGGCTCAGTTGGTATAGTTTGTCGTCTCTCAATCGGAAGGTGGTCGAGGGGTTGTCCCACATGTTCGATGTGTTCTTGGGCAAGACACTCAACCTCAAGTTGCTCCCGCTGCTTCATCGTTTCAAAAGTGCTCTGAGAAGTCAGAAGACGGGAAATACAAACTGAAGTCCATTTACCATTTACTATGATTCAAGTTTCAATATCATCATTCCCTCCAGGAAGTTGTTATGTGGCAATCCCAATGGCAACCCCCGACCCCTATAGGACTCTGACTCATCATGTGTATGGTATGATCGAGTCAGCTGTCTTTTCATAGACAAAATCATTTATTTATAAAGCTTTACTTATTTAACCTGCTTTCCTCGTACTTGTGTAATTGTTTACATGTCAAAAGTGCTGGAAGCCACCGTCTTCGCTCTGCAAGCTTATGTTTGTGATCTGGTCCCAAAGTCTTTAAACGGGGAAAAGGAGTTCCAGGTTCGCAGGCCTGGAGTCTCCTGCAGGATGATCTGTGTCTCTTTAAATCTTTTAAAAAGTAGATTGAAGGTGTTTGAGGACGATGCTTTGAATGTTGACTTTTCTGCTCTGTGACTCAGGACATGTTGCTCTGTGTTTTAGATCTGTAACTTGTTGATTATGTTGCTGCATGTCTTCAACAGGACACTCTTGTTACAGAGAATCTAAATCTCAATGAGGTTCCTCCTGGTTAAATTCATTAAAAAAATGCAGTTGCAATTTTGTTAAATCACCGCAACTTTTTTTTTTAAAGGATTTTTTATGCCTTTATTTTAGACAGTAGACAAAGTCGGAAGTTTTGTGTGTCGGCTTAGAGCAATATGGCCTCTGTACATGTGGGGCGCGACCTAACCACTAGGTCACTGGCACCCTACCTTTTTCGGCAAGTCTCCTCTCCTCTTCTCTCCTCTTCTCTCCTCCCCTCCCCTCCTCTCCTCTCCTCTCCTCTCCTCTCCTCTCCTCTCTCCTCTCGTGTCCTCTCGTGTCCTCTCCTCTTCTCTTCTCTTCTCTTCTCTTCTCTTCTCTCTCCTCTCCTCTCCTCTCCTCTCCTCTCCTCTCCTCTCCCCTCCCCTCCCCTCCCCTCCCCTCTCCTCTTCTCTCTCCTCTCCTCTCCTCTCCTCTCCTCTCCTCTCCTCTCCTCTCCTCTCCTCTTCTCTCTCCTCTCCTCTCCTCTCCTCTCCTCTCCTCTTCTCTCTCCTCTCCTCTCCTCTCCCCTCTCCTCTCCTCTCCTCTCCTCTCCTTTCCTCTCCTCTCCTCTCCTCTCCTCTCCTCTTCTCTCTCCTCTCCTCTCCTCTCCTCTCCTCTCCTCTCCTCTCCTTCATCACTCCATCCCCTGTCAGTGCTTCCTCGTAGTGATGAAGCTCATTAGCGGGCTGTCTCTGTCCGCTAGAGTGTGTGTGTGTGTTTATATTTAGTCCTGGGGCAGCGCAGGTATAACGTGCTGCTTGTTAATGAGGTGTTGAGCAGAGCTTGGATCCTGTCAGTCACACACAGAGACGCAGAGAGACGGACAAGTAGCCGCCCAGCGTAGTGGTAATGCAGTCATTACTTCTGAGTGTCGTCGTTTCTCAGTCGGACTCGTAAACTCGCAGCTCCCTTCCTCCTAATTGAATTAGACAGTCTGGCTGTTTTTTCTCCCTCCTTAGACCTGTCAGGTTTGGTGTCTACTTTGTATGACTCACTCTTCGTAGTGCAGCGCATGAATGTGTTTGGATTCTTGGAATATTATTGAGCGGCACAACTATTGCAAATGTCAGGACTCGTGCTTCATTAACTGATGAAGCCAAAATAGCACCCTGAATACAATATTTTATAAAGAAAACCCCACAAAAATAGTATGCAGGGATTTTACCTAACCCCAGTGTTTGTCAGTCTTATTCTGTCAAGAAAGTGGATCACATCACTCCACTTCTGAGGTCTTCACATTGGCTCCCATTCAGCATGAGAATAGATTTTAAAATACTGCTGCTGGTTTGGAAAGCACTGGAGGGTTTAGATCCAAAAGACATGAGTGACCTTCTGATTAAAGGTCACATGTCATCCTCCTCTTCAACCAGTTTAAATAAGTCTCAGAGCTCCTCAAAACATGTGTGTGAAGTTTCTTGTTCTAAATCCACTCTGATCCTATATTTGATCATGTCTATAAACCCCTCTATTTCAGCCCTGCTCAGAACAGGCTGTTTCTGTTTCTGTACCTTTAAATATGTTAATGAGCTGTGTCTGACCACGCCCCCTCTCTGGAAGGGCTCGGGTGTACTCAGGCTTTCTCGCTCCGTGTCCTATTGTTTACGGTGAGAAGGCAGACTCAGAGGGCAGAACAAACACCTAGCTGTGGGAGTGTCACCCACCTGGGGGGAGGGGCTACTGCCCTTTGTGATGTCATGAAGGGAAAATCTCCAAAACGGCCTGTTTGAGCACACATTTTCTGAAAAGAGGAGCAGGCAAAAGACAGAGAGGATGGACTTTTCTCATCATTGGGGGGGTTTGTTGTGGACTATCCCCTGGGGAGTTCCCTGAGAACTTCACACCATGGGGGCTTTTCTCGATCTACATTCGCACCACCATGGTATCTACTCTAGGAACTAAAATAGTTTGTTGTTCCTGCAGTGCGGTGCTGAATCAATATAAAAGGGGGACGGTCTGAAAACACCTATTCTAATTAGTACAGAGACTGCACATGAGGACTTCACAGTGTTTGTGAGGGGATACAGACTTTCTCCAATGAAGACTTGACTTTTCAGATATGACAGAACTGTACATATGTTTTTGAACTTGATCTTTTCTCAGGTAAATAATGTCCCACAGATGCTCTTAGATAACTTAAAGTGACGATTAGACGGGGAGAGAGAGATGTCCCAGCTTCTCTAAATCTCTCTAATGAGCCCCCTGAGGGGAAACCTCCGAGTCTTAACTTCTTAAATGACGAGCTCCTCATTTCGTCGGCGAACCATGTCAGTATTTAACGACTTCTGAAATCCTCCCCAAGTGTCACATTAATCACGATGTCTCTTCTCTTCTCCTCTTAGAGCATCGTGGCCAAGTACGCCTCTCAGTTTCGGGGAAACTCTCAGCACGATGCCCTCGAGTTCCTCCTCTGGCTTTTGGACAGAGTTCATGAAGATGCTAATTCCAGCCTCAACAACAACGTTAGCAGCAGCAGCAGCAAGACCAAAGCCAACGCCAAGGTGAGTCCACATCATCGAGCAGCAGCAGCAGCAGCAGCGTCGGGCTCTGTTACTGCCTTCTCACACCCACACACACAAACAGACACACAAACACACACACAAAGCTCCTGTGTCTTTTTAGCACTCGTCTCCCTGCTTTAAACAATTCGCTGCACAAGGACAGGGGAATGAATTACAACTTTAATTACACGAGGTCCTTCAATTACATTGTCCTCTGAGAGGCATTAACAGCTGTTCCCAGATAATTAAACCCAGTTTAAAGTCAAGTGAAGTCCTAAACCATCTGAAGGTATCCTCAGAATTCACCGGCCTCTGACGATATTTTAGCCTCTCAAAATGACAACTTTTTTTGGGGGGGGGCTTGCATCAGGGCTTAAGATGTTTCTTGTTTTCACCTGGGCCGCAAACCAAATGATCAGTCGGGTCCTAGCTTTAATATCCTCGGGAAGAAAGTCAAACATTTACTAAATACGTTTTTCTGTAGCTTAGAGAGCTCAGTCAAACAGAACAAAAATGTTGCTGTCCCACATCAGTTTGTGGACGGAAGCCAAGCATGAGCAGCTTTCCCCACTCACCAGAACAGAAGTGAGCGTATTTGTTAAAATGTTTGATATATTTTGTTGTTGAGTACTTACATTACCTCAAATATTTCAAACAGTTATCACAGCCAGAGAAATCTGTCATTTTATATCTGTAACGGGACGTGTCTTGTCACGGTAGCCGCCATAACAGACACAACATGTTTATCGTTGCCAAGGTAACACCGGATGTTACGTCAAGGGTCGCTGCATAAGGAAGCGTGAGCTGTTATAAAAACGTCATGTAAATTATACTCGGATACATTAGCTCGTCTCTTCCTCAGGTCGGTTTCACCCGGTCGTCTTGACTACAGTCAACACAGAGTTTGTTTTCACTGGGGGGAGGGATGCAGAGAGAACGCCCATGATTCCCCGCCAGCATCGACGTCATCCTTTGTTATTGTTTTGATTTTGAGCCCCCTGGTGGTGGATTTGACATAGTGTGCCTTTAATGAAGACCCGTAAGAGCTAAAAATGAGCTCCAGTCTATAAGAAAATAAGATGATTGATATGAAGATGGGATGCTTTTTATTCAGCCAGGCTTCTCTCCTCTCCCAGTTTTTATCCACTAAAGTTTCAAAGACAGGAAGTCAAGCACCACCTGGCCTTCAAATAAACCGCAGAGAACCATAACCCATTGCAGAACAGTGTTGTGTGTAACACTGAGAGGATTGTTTGATCGGAGCATTGCATCAGTCTGGGATACGGTTTCATGATCTTCCTTGTTATGGCAGACGTCGACATCACAGGTCCACTTTCCAGCCGCCCTGCTGTGAAACGATTACGACACAAAGACACGGTTTGTTTGATTCAAGCCAGGAGATTCAAAGAACACGGCTGCTTATGAGGAGAGTTGGCCCTGCAGAGGTCTGTGTTGTTGTTGTGATTTTTTTATACCTGCAGTGGAGTTTAAATTCACAGAGCTCTGTCCTAAAATGAACCTTCAGAGTTTGCAGTGATTCTCTATTTGTTAGATGTATCAGGAGAGAGCAGGCTGTGTTCCCTGTCTGTCCCTCTCTCTGTCTGTCGCTCTCTCTCTTTGTCTCTCTCCCTCTCTCTCCTCTCTCTCTCTGTCCCTCTCTCTCTCTGTCTGTCGCTCTCTCTCTTTGTCTCTCTCCCTCTCTCTCCTCCCTCTCTCTCTCCCTCCCTCTCTCTGTCTGTCGCTCTCTCTCTTTGTCTCTCTCCCTCTCTCTCCTCTCTCTGTCTGTCTGTCTCTCTCTCTCTCTCTCTCTCCTCCCTCTCTCTCTCCCTCCCTCTCTCTATCTGTCTTTGTCTCTGTTGTGGGATCGTCACCTTGCTTCCTTGCACTTGGAGAGAAGCCAGGATGTGGATTGATGTGTTGAGAGGGAAATGAAGGGCGGACACATCATAACTGACTTGATGACTTTTTTTTATCATGACTCGAGTCCCACGCTGCCGATTGCAGAGCACAAAATGTCACTTTAAAACACCTCTGTCTTGGGCATTAAGGAGTTATTGTATTGGTTTAGAGCAGAGCCCGACCGATTTATTGGCCAGCCGATATTTGCTTATCCATTGACTATATTGTATTGGCTAATTTTATCGCAGATTTATTCACCAGTCAAATCGCATTTAGTTTGAGTTTTATTGTTGCGGTTCTCTTTCTGGCTGTCACCAGCAGAGGGCGCTATATGGATTACAGCAAGCATCATCACTCTCCAGAGTGTCGAGCGGTGACGACCGTACACGCACAGTTACTTTCCAGTTGAGTGAGCATCTTGTCTTCAGTATAAATCTTTTCCACACGTGTTTGATACCTGCTTGAGGGATCATCCCAACAAATGTGTCTATCCATCTCTAAGATCGATGACAGACCTAAGAAAGATATCGGCCCCAAAGATCTCACATTGGTCCAGTCCTAATTTAAAGTGAACAGTTCTCCCTAAGGCGAAAATATAGTAACTTTGATTAAGTTATAAAAAAGGAACGTGGGGCGCCGTGTAGCCTAGCGGTTACGTTTCATTCCCCAGGTACAGAGGCTCTAGTCCTTGCAACGCCTGTGGGTTTGAATCCGACCTCGGCCCTTTGCTGCATGTCATCCCCCCACTCTCTCCTCCCTAACATTTCCTGTCTTTTTTCAGCTATCCAATAAACGCAACAATAGCCCGAAGAATGTAACTTAATAAAATAGTGTCAAAAAATAGTTTTTGACATGAACTCTCCTTCCTGGTTTCCTGGTCCCATCAGGTCGTCTGTAAACTTTACATATCGAGTATAATAAAGTAACACCAAACACTAATTAGCCGTGTGGTTGTGCTGGTGTGTGTTTGCACGCTCATTATGACATTAAATACTGGGTAAGCAGACCTCCTGTGATCATCTCCCTCTGTTACAAACCCCCTTGTGTCTCATTACGTTCACTAAGCATCCTCGTGTTCTCCCGGTCAGCGTGGAGGTTGGCAGCAGCTCGGCTGGTTCTGCCTCCTGTCTGGGCCTCTCCGCGCTGCCAGCAGACGACCTCCAGTCCCGTTAGTCAAATATAAACTGTTATGAGCTGAACTGTTGCCGCGCTGCCACCCCGCCGCCCCAGCAGCTCCCCTCGTCTGACAGCAGCGGTAATAGAAGCAGCCTTTATGCCACATAAACAGCTTAGGGCTGTGGCTCTCATTAGGCTGCCAGTGAATCGTGGTATCATAAAGCCGGCTTTCCTCTGCTGCTGTTAGGAGGCAGAGAAGAAGAAAATCCCATCGCATTTTCACACCAGGAGGGAACATGTCTGATTCTGTGAAATGAAAGGCTCGTCCTACTTCCCGTTAATTGATTTCTTTCAGGAAGCTCAGCTCGCTCACGTTTATGCTGCCGATGTCATCTGAGGACTCTGAGGGTTTGGGGTTTCGTTTCTTATAGCATCAAATTGTTTTGTATTGTGTCCCATCATATTGTATTGTATCGTAAGGCAAGGCAAGTTTATTTATGTAGCACATTTCAGCAACAAGGCAATTCAAAATGCTCCTGTATGAGTCAGATATGAATTGGATTCCAATTGGTAGAAAAATAGTGTCTGAGTTTAAGGCAGAATGTGCCAAATTTAACACACAAATATATCAGAAATCAAGTCTATCCTGTGTAAATGTGTCTCTGAGTCATGACTGTCTACAATGAGGGAGAAGCTCGAGTCCCGCTGGCTGTGTTGTTGTCAGCGCCGTGTTTACATGGACGGGACGGCCGGCTCCTCCCCTTGTGTATAAAAGCTGTTTTAGTCAAGAACTAGAGAGAAGAAGAAGAACATACTCACTGATTATTTGAATGTCACGTCAGAGTTTTTAGATCTCGGTCATTCTGTGTCCACTTATGTGCAATATGAAGCTACGAGCTAACTAAAGAGCGCTAACATTAGCATGCTAACACAACAATGCAGGACACAGGTGATTGCAGCTTGAGCAAAGGACAATTTTGTCCTCTGCTTGCGCGTAATGGTGCTTAATTACGATGCGTTCTAAGTGATAACTCCTTCGTATGAACGCGAGTGTAGGGGGGGTTGGAGGTGTGTCTCTGGGGGAGAGCGGAGGCTTTAGAATAGAGGAGGTGTGGCCAAAGAGCAGTTTGTTTTGGTTTCATGCTGGTGCTCAAGGGCGACATCTACTGGATCAAAAAGTCGAACATTCCTCCTTTAAGGGAATGGCAGGCTGTAAGTGACATTGACGTCCTCGTCTGTCACCTGAGCCTGGGAAACAGACATGTAGGATGATACAGGTCATGCTGAGCTGACAGAAACTTCAAAGCGTCAACGATGTCCCTGTCAGAGTCACAGACGACCCCATCCATCTGGTCTTATATTTTTAAACTGGCTATGAAAAGTTCAGTTTAAATGAATTAATTGATGCACGTATCACTTCTTCAGTTTGTTCAGAGCATCAGAGGCCTGTTCAGTTAACGTAGCATTACCTGCAGCTGTTGCGGTAACAGACAGGTGACATCACTCAGGCTTCCTCCATTACAGTCTATGGTTTAACCAAGCCCCTTCTGCTCACAGCTTTACACAGATTGTAATTAAAAAATAATCAGATATTGCCTTTATGTGTGTTTGTTTGACATGTGTGTCCTAACCCCACATAAGCTTTTAAACATAGCAGGACTTAAGGTTGTCATATCTTTTGATGCTTTGATACTTTTTACAGATCTTGGGCCCTATCGAACACCGGGCAGAAAGTCTCTTGGTGTGCAGCGCATGTGTCTTCATATTCCCCCTTTGACTCAGTTGTCATTATTACTCCCAGCGTTCATGTTGTTTAAAGAAAATGAACTTGAATCCCTGTCAGCACCCAGGCGTGTCTGTTTCAAAATGAGGTGTGATCAGACACAAAGCGAGCACGTTCCTATCTTGAGGACTTAGAAAACGACTTCACCTAAGACCCCCTAAAACCTGGTCTGAAGTCTAAAGTCTGTGGATCAGTATGTTCCTCATATTTAGAGGACGTTTTAGAAAGATGGACATACATGTTACTCTGTGAGTTCACAGCACACGTCCACTGAGCTTGTTCCACACACACTAGATGTACAACAGTGCACATTCTCCACAGTTTAATATCAGTGTATTCCTAATGTGTTTGTAATGGAGTAAAGGGCTGAAAGACTCCGTCAGTGTGTGTGTTTGTGTGTTTCCCCCCTGCTCTGAGGTGTGGAATAATCAAGCTTGAGCTGGGTAGCAGTTTAGTGAATGGATGGAGTTATGGATTTATTTGGATTCTTATTGGCTTGACTTAAAGAGACAGCTAGCGTTTGAAGTTCTCTTTAAAAAGATCAACATTTGTGTGACTCAAGGTAAAACATCACAAACATTAACTGCCGTCACATTACTTCTTCTAACACTGGGTAAAATGCCAAGACGACTGAAGAGTTTAAACATCCAGTTAGTGAAAACACAACAGTCTGATTTGTGTGTCAGAGTGTCGTGTGAATGAATGCAGCTCACCTGCTGTAGAAGCAGTGTGACCGGTCCTGCAGCTTCAGACTGGTAACATTACATAACAGAAGGCTGTGAACACACATGAAGGCAGCTCAGTAATGTTAATCCTCCTTCCGAAGGGACCTCGCTCGACTTGCTCGCTGTCTTTTCTCGCCTCAGTGGCTCCACTTCAGTAGCATTCCTCATAAAGGCTAACCAAAGACCACAGAGGACTCTGTGTGAAATAATCTCAAATCCTCGTTCTTTTTTTGAGACAAACCGTTTCAAAATAGTGATAGAGGCAAGTTTTTGATTGTTTCTTTAAGCACAGAATAGATGAGCTTTTTATCGTAACCATTTGTTCACATGTTGTCAACACTCCAGCTTTGGTCTCCGAGCACTTCTTCAAATATATCCTCAGTTTTTATCAACAATCGATGATCTTGTTTTTCATTCATTTCATTATATGTCCATTTTTGTAAACGGCCTTTAGTCATTTTCCATTTGCCTCTCTTCTTATTCAACCATTACATTCAACAACTATCAATCCATTGATCCATCCATCCATTGATCCATCCATCCATTTATCCATCCATTTCTTCATCCATCCATCCATCCATTTATCCATCCATCCATGTATCCATCCATCCATTTATCGGTCCATCCATCCATCCATTGATCCATCCATCCATTTCTTCATCCATCCATCCATCCATCCATCCATCCATTTATCCATCCATTTCTTCATCCATCCATCATCCATTCATCCATTAATCCATCCATCCATCCAT
Source organism: Labrus mixtus (assembly GCF_963584025.1). Taxonomy (NCBI): domain Eukaryota; kingdom Metazoa; phylum Chordata; class Actinopteri; order Labriformes; family Labridae; genus Labrus; species Labrus mixtus. Next base: position 32,201,368 of record NC_083613.1, on the reverse strand, counting down.
CCATCCATCCATTTACCCATCCATTTATACATCCATGTATCCATCCATCCATTTATCCATCCATCCATGTATCCATCCATCCATTTATCCATCCATTTCTTCATCCATCCATCCATCCATCCATCCAACCATCCATTAATCCATCCATCCATCCATCCATCCATCCATCCATCCATCCATTTACCCATCCATTTATACATCCATGTATCCATCCATCCATTTATCCATCCATCCATGTATCCATCCATCCATTTATCCATCCATTTCTTCATCCATCCATCCATCCATCCATCCAACCATCCATTAATCCATCCATCCACCCATCCATCCATCCATCCATCAACATCCATCATCCATCTATCCACCCATCCATCCATCCATCCATCAACATCCATCATCCATCTATCCATCCATCCATACATCCAACATCCATCATCCATCTATCCATCTATCCATCCATCCATCAATTTAGCCATCATCCATCATCCATCATCCATCCATTTATCTATCCATCCATCCATCCATCCATAATCCATCCATCATCCATCCATCCACCCAGCCATCATCCATCATCCATCATCCATCATCCATAATCCATCCATCATCCATCCATCCACCCATCCATCCATCCACCCAGCCATCATCCATCATCCATCATCCATCATCCATCATCCATCATCCATCATCCATCCATCCCTCCACCTGACTACACCCTTGTGGTAAATGCCCCCACTTTAAAAAACTCAGTTCTATAAAATAAAAAGATGGAGGACAGGACTAGAAGTGGCAGAGGCTTTTTCTTGATACATGATATTAAAGGTCAGATCCACGCTCAGTTCTGCTTTAATATGTTCTTCTCTTTCGGCCCCAGCAGCTCTTAGAATATGAGTAAGATCGGCTCGGCTCTACTGATATGTGGTGAGTTAAAAAAAAAACTGCAAACTGAAGCTTAGTATTGTCAGAGAGAGAGAGAGAGGCATACATTTCTCAGCATTCTCTGAGTGAGCTCCTGCAGCGCGCTACATTTAGCCCCAGGCCCTCCACGAGTGGGATTTAGAGCGAGTGTGTATAAAAACTCATCCATCTTACCCCTATGGACCGTAGTGGGACACAAGGTTTGCCAACGCAGCCCCTGTGCCTAAGCATTATGCATGCATTATTCCACTTTTAAATGTCGATAGTGGTCGGCCTCTCTGCCCCTTGAGGGTTGACTGTGGAGTGAGAGAGAGCCAACTGCATAGACTTTGAAATCGGGTCAGTGGATGCCGTAAAGAGCGCAAGCCCTGTTATCGACGGGGCCTGGAATAGTGAGTTTGATAGCTCTCTGTGCAGGCTTTGTGCTCCTGGTCTCGAGGGTGGTGGAGAGCAAATGTCGATGAATGAGATGAATCAGCTGACAGGTGGGGCGACGGGGCGAGGCTGATGGGTTCTTGATCTGGAGTCCCCTGTTCCTGAGTCAGTCATCTGAACATTATATGTATATCTGATACCACATCCAACTCTCCTGGTTTCAATCAAAATGTTAATAATTTTAAGATGACGTTCAAAATTAAGCCGCTGATTCTTCTGACAAAACCTGTGAACAAAATGTTTTGACAGGTTTGAGTGAAGGTTTAGTGACAGCTGATATGTACGATAAGCCTCAACGGTTCGGACCGCATGTGATCTGCTGATTGTGGGAAAAATGTTTCATTAATGTTGAATGTCTAAATCCCTGTGTAAGGTCTAGATGTATCAAAGCAGGGTTTAAGGAGGGCATGAAGGCGCTGCACAAATGGGACTGAAAGAGGTCGTGATGTGTGGATATTTGATCGTGCATGGTGACGACTTTTCTCCTCTCACTCTCACCATGCAGGTTTTAAACAGCGCCCTGTTCTTACCAAAGACTGAAAATAAAATAAATACAGTTCCTGAATGCACGCTACCTGTTTGTTTTGTCTGACTCCACGCTGTGCATACACGACATGAGATCTTCTGTGTTGGACCCCATGTTGGAAACCTTTTGAGCAATGTCAAAGGAGCAGTATGTAACTCTGACCCCTAGTGTTTAAAATGGGTACTGCAAATTCCAAACATTGTAGAGAGCTGTCTCTCCCCCCCCCCCCCCTCCTCTCTAGAGTAGATGCTCACACAGGTCACCATGTGGTGGACTCTGAAGCTTCAGTGTTTATCCAGCTCTGCATGGGTCTGTAAACCTTTCTGTGTTCTAACCTCTCTCCATTTTTCAAAAAGCATCTCCAATAATGATCCTAGTTTGAGCACGTTTCTGCTCGTGGAGCTTATTAGAAACATGCAGAGGCTTTTTAGGTCGGGTACAATCACTTCTATCTGAACCACTTCTCTTGCTCCGCTTCCATCGCTGCAACACCTGTTGACCTGATAACTGCTCTCATATCTGACAAACCGAGGGGCATCCAAAACGGCCGTGTGGGGGGGTGTCTTAAAAGCGCCTACCTTCTCTGGTCCAAACAAATCCAGAGCATTCAGGACCAGAATCTAAAGTTAGAAGGAGGACATACTGACTGCTGCATTGTTGTCAGAGAAGCCAGCACTTCAACATGTTTCCTGAATGTCTGATCATATAGTAAGCTCACTTTATCATTTAATTCAGTAGATATGTTACAGACTGATCCTTTAAAGCTCATAAGAGAAAAAACTCACATTAAATCCAACTTGTTGTTCACATAAAGATGACTATTTTGAGTTTGAAATGTTGATGTACCTTGTTCTGGTGTGTCAATGTTTGATAATCTGGGACAAAAAAAAAACATCACCCGCTCCGCACCCTGAGATTTGTGATCCATTTTTACCCTCGACAAAGTGGTGATGAGACACAATAAATCCTTTGAACCAACTCTCTGCTGCTGATGAATGACAGTTACACACTCCTGTACATAAAAAATGCAAATGTCCCGTAAATATTTCAAGACCGAGTGACTTATTAAATAACGTATTTGCCCCTGAGGGGGATCGAGTTGTAACGAGAGTCGAGAAGCATTTGTAAATATTTAACACAAATCAGAGCGCTTATCAAATTTTAAAATAAGAGCTTTGAACTTAGATTTGATTTAAATCAATAATAAAGTTTTAATGATATAATAAATGACATACTGATTACAAACAGCCAGCTAATGCTCGGATCACAGAGTATAATGTGAATCAGTTTAGTCCCATTATCCTACATTCATGGAGGAACATTTAAACGCCTTCCTGCACGTCGTGCATCTGTAGACGAAGGGTTTGTTGTTAAGGACAGATTTCAACATGGCAGCATCAAAAATCAACGTTCACAGATGTTAAAGGTTTCACATGTAGAATTTTTTATCTAAAATAAATAAATTAATAAAATATGGACTGAACTGATGATGTATTGATTTTGATGAGTACTTACTTTAGCTCAAATGTTTCCAACAGTTATCAAAGCCACAGAAATCCTTATTATTATAGTTTACATTGACAACAGTGCCATGGTTATCGTTTCCATGGAAACACTGGACGTTACATCAAAGACTGCTGCATAAGTTAGTGTGAGCTGCCACTGAAAGTTGCCATCCTGTTGCTGTTTGTGCTGCTGTGATAAAAACGTCCTGTAAATTATACTTTTAACACATTAGCTCGTCTGTAAACGTGTCCTCTTCTTTTCGCCCGGTCGTCTTGACTACGGTCAACACGGAGTTCATTTTTATCGGGGTTTGGGTGGGAATAGCAGAGAGAATCACTCCCATGATTCCCCCGGCAGCCTCGACGTCATCTTTTGTTACTGTTTTGATTGAGAGCCCCCTGGTGGTCGAATTGACATACTGCGTGTTGAAGACAGTTTTATGAACCAAATTGAACTTAAAGCATCGATTAGTAAAAAAAGAGGGTTAGGGCAGGAGGTTTGCATCAGCAGACCTGAGAGTGCGGTTTGCGAGCGTGCCGGTGGAAGGAGCTCTGATAGGTAGAGGGAAGCCTGAACCTCGACGCTGATTGGCTCTCATTACTCAGCATCCAGCAGAATTGTCACTCAAGTGTCCTCTGATACAGATATCTGTTTATAGAGACGGAGAAATGGAGCTGGATTGCCATCAGCGGCTGCTTCTGGTTTCCATACAAACAGTTTTTTCCTGCAAGCCTGCTGATTTCTCTCTTGGACTACAAACATACAAACAACTACAAATGGAGTCAAGAACACTTCCCATGCTGAAAATCAAGACTGTAAAGCTTCTTCCTTTTCATGTAGACTCTGTAAATAGAGAAAAGGGCGGTGGCCGGTGAAGCTGACGGAGCCTTTAATATTTAAAGTTTGAGAAAAGTGTGTTTGGCTGCAGCAGAAAATAACTGAAGAGCATCCACCAGACAACATATCCTGTAATCCCCCTCCCCCGTCCTGGTGTTAGGGTCACGTCCAGGTCAAGTTGTTCTTCCTAGAAGTTGCCATCGTGTGGTCCCTGGTACCTTTCTCTGCTCGGCTCCTGCTCTCAGTCTCACACAGTTCACATCAAAGCAGCGTCACACACACACACACACACTCAGCCCGCTGCTCCATTTTAACTGAAAGTGACATTTCTGAGATGCCACACATTCCAGCTGACGGAGAGGGAGGGCGAGGGTTCATGAAAGAGACACCCCTTGTGTACTTTTGATTCTTTTGAAACCTTTTTACTTTTGCAGATATATGGGATTTATTTTTCATGTTGTAAAGTAACAATGAAATCACTCTGATGTCACTGAGAGAGAGTCTGATCTCTCGAGCGTTATTACATTGAGTTAAGCATTATTACCGTAAAATCTGCTATACAAGACAAATTTTAAATATCCAATATTTTCATCGATAAAGTGTGCTTAACTTCTACCCCGGTGTGACCAATACACCGGTATAAACTGCAGACACGCGCACCGTCATTTCCCTGAGTGCAGCCGCCACCATCGCCCTCTGCACGCGACCTGACTCGATTAAAAATTCATCATCGTGTTTTGCAAGCCGTGTTGGGAAAGACAGCGACACAGACCCGTCTGGCTGCACTACTTTTTAACATCTGTTCTCCCTCCCTCATGCATTCAAAGGAAAAGGTGGATAAACCTAGTGGAGCGCTCTTTTGAATTAGAGACTCCAGAGACAGGCAGCGCGGCCTGCTGGCGGTCGGTACTTTAGAACTTTCACCGTATGCTGAGAGCTCAACTAGCGCTCTGT
>NC_083613.1:32156195-32191195 GCF_963584025.1 Labrus mixtus | reverse complement strand
CCTCCATCCCTCAGCCTACCCCCCTCCCGTCCTGATTCACACGCTGGGTTCTGTAAGGCAGAGTCAGCAGCAGGTGATTATTCACATCTGAAAACAAGAATCTGTGGTCAATTTTAAGTATTTCAAAGTTGAGTCGATCGTCATCTGTTTGTCTTTTAAGGCCAAAGAAAGTCTTCAAGTTCGTAAAGTCTGATGGCTCTCCCTCAGACGACAGTCCGCTGTAATGCTTCTAGAAACTGCTTCCCTTAGAGGGCGGGGCTGTCTCCCTTCCCCCACGTTGTGGCAGATCCAAGAGTTAGAGAGGCGAGGGGTTAACTTGACAAGCTTATGGAAGCGTCGTCCCGTCAGTGTGAACACAGAGCCGAGAACAACAAACCCAGAGGGAGTTTGACTTCACTCTCTTTTTAGGAAGTCATTACTCCACAGTATATTTACAGAGGGGTATGTTTAGAGAAGAGAAGGTCTACTTTACTGTCCCCAAAAGGGAAATTTGTCTCGGACTCTGTCCTGCCGCTACAAGAGAATGAAAAAGTACAGAAATAGAGATCGTGCAAAGTGTGACCAGTCCACAATTTTGGCCTTTTTGCCTTTACCGGATCAGACAGCTGAAGAGAGACAGGAAGTGTTGGGAACTGAGAATGGGGGAGGACATGCAGCAAAGGGTCAAGTTCGGATTCAAACCCACCATTGCCCCTGTGCATGGTGCAGGTGTCAGAACTGCTCGGCTATCAGCGCCCCAAAATATTTTGTTATATTTATATTCAGAAAGTGGGATTAGTTAAAACGACTCTTGGTTGTGGTGCCAACTATCAAGGGAGACGACCTTAAATCTTTTAGTCGGCTAATTGTGCACATCCCCTGTTATCGCCCACTCAAGCCTGGTATTTTCTTTAGTATTTTAGGGACTATTTCTAAATTAAATCGTGTTTAAGAGAGAGAAAGTCCTTTTTTCTAACTTTTCCCTTTAAAGGTTATCTCTCTGTGGACGTTCTGCATAAGTGTGTTTTGTGACATTTTAAAAAAGGCTGCAGGAGGAAATTAATCACTCCTATGTGTGATCACATTTCAGTTTTAAAGTTCTCAGCATCCTCCTTTGGTATGAAATCTCTCTCCTCGGGTTTCCCAGAATGCCAAGCACAGATCAACAATACAGCTTTCACTCCCCCCCCCCCCCCAACTCTGGTTAGGACTAGAGGATTCGGCAGCGGCCATCAAAGCGAGGGGGGGAAACACCCTCACATGAGACCCTGCACTCTTTGGAGGCTAATGAATTCTCCCCTCTTTCATCTCGATTAGTCACGTCGATTTCGTTTGTTTCTCTGAGTCAATATTTGCTTGGGAATGAACTCTTCCAGTGTGAGATGAGAGAGAGAGAGAGAGAGAGAGGGAGAGGGAGCGGGCGAGAATGGGGTGGGGGGGGGGGGGGGGGGGGAGAGAGAGAGAGATGGTGCTAGCCAAGCCAGATTAGGCTGTCAGCGCTCTGCCAGGGCCTCTTGTCTGAGGCTGCTTAGTTTGTGTTCTGCCCTTTGTTTTGGCTCGGCTCTAGTCTCCATGGTGACAGCCAAAGAGCGGCGGGTCTGGCTGGACTCCGGCACAGCGTGGAACGGAGTGGGTACATGCGGCGCTCTTCAGATAGCAACAGGATTTCAGATCAGTGAGACATGCAGAGAACTTTGTGAATAGCATTAAAACAAAAATAAACATTAGTGAGTAACGAGGGAGCAGTTTGCCAAACAGAAACACACAAGTGATGGGGGGGAAGGGAAGCGATAAAGGGTCATAATGGCTGGGTGTGCGAGGGGTTAAATGCCGGTGGGTTCCCCCCCTGTTATCACCCAGACAGCCGTGTTAGTCGGCTTTGAATAGGCTGAATTAGTGGCAGTGGTCCGGAGCTCAAAGAATAGAGGTGAGTCAGCCGCTTTACTGCAGGGACAGCGTTATCCTCATTCCTCCCCCCTGAGTCAGTCTCTATGTCGCTCCCCCCCCTCTATCTTTCTCTTCTTGATCTCTCTTTTCAAACCCATCCTCTGTTAGACAGTTTGAATCTAAATATGCAGAGAAAGTACCCCCGCTGTGTTTTAAAATGTTCCCAAACATCCTCTCTGAACACTCGACACGATACATTTTGTTTCACACTTTGAGCTTATCGTGCTCCTGGATCTTTTGATTTGCAGCAGGTTATATTTGAGACTTTGTTCGATGTTAAAGGCAGGGTTGGTAATTTTTAAAAAAAACCTGAAGCATGATTTTGAAAGTAGAGTTCCCTCTGTCCTGGACCAACCCGGTCCGTTTGGTGGAAATGGGCCTTAAGAGCGTCATCCAGTGTTCTTAAGTTTTTATTCTTAGCTAAGAACAGATCCGTGATCAGAAAACGTTGGTGAATGTCAGAATCTTCTGCTTAAATGGGTTTTTGAGAACACATTTCTTCTGAAGTGAATGAGGCCCAATGGCCATTTGAGGTTATGCTCAGTTTATCAGGCTCATCTTTATCTAAACTACCCGACCCTTCCTCGGTCTTAGCCGGCATCATGCATTGTTGGAGACTGAAAGAAGTTACTTTTTGTTTTATTTTCAGTGATAAATTGCGAAGTTTTCAACCAAAAAAGAATTAAATCCAAATGAATTTCATACTAGGGATTGAAGGGAGATGACACACACTTTCTTTATGTCTCAGGGCCCCAAGTCTCTAACTAGACTCTTCTCTGTCGCCCCCTGGTGGTGGAATAAACTACATAACTCAAATCTCTGCAGAGTCTCTTTGCACCTTTAAGAAAAAGCTAAAGACCGAGCTCTTTATGAACACCTACGACCTTAATGATGATGAGAAGGATGATGACTGACGACATTTAGGATGGATTTGATGCCGATAAGAACTCTCAAGAACAGCTTTCCTTGTTGATCACAACATTAACAGAGTGCTCTGCCTCTGGTCACTTCCTGTCAGCACCTCTGGTCACTTCCTGTCAGCACCTCTGGTCACTTCCTGTCAGCACCTGTGTGTCTGATCAGACTTAAAGCTGTTTTTGTTCGCTCTTCCTGACGTTGTTTTCTCCTCTCTAGATCCTTGCTTGTGTTGTGTATCTCTTTTGTCTTTGACCTTATATAACCTTTGTAAAGCTGCCATGCTGCGTCTCTTTGACTTTGATTTTTAGACTAATAGCCTAGCTTGATTTGACATTAAAAGCTGCTTGATTAAAAGGTGAGCTATAATGATCCGGCCTTCACTCCTCAGTAAGTGTCGACAATCTCTCAGGTGTACGACACAAGCTTCCTCACTTCTGCACTGATACGATTGCAGCTTGATGCTCCGGGAGAATAAGAGTGCGTCTGGCTCAGGCCTGAAGCGGCAAACTGCTCCGTCAACACCGGCTCGTCTAATTCTCACTCTCAGTGGGAGACGTCATCTCTTCCTGCAGGAGGCCCAAAACATCAAGCTGCTACCATCCGCTTAAAGTGTGGGCTGCTGAGGCTCAGCACACACTCAGATACACACACAAAGACACACATTAAAGAGTTTATCAGACAGTAAAGGCACACACAAGTCTAAATATGTTTAATGATGAAATGAAGGGGCAACAAACATTTGAGACGTTTGCTTTACTTCAACAATGATCAAATACGGTGAGAGTTTACTATTTAGGCTATTTAAAGGCAGAATGTGTGACATGTTAAACGTAAATAAATCATAAATCCAGTCTGTCCTGTGTAAATGTGTCTCTGAGTCATGACTGTCTACAATGAGGGAGAAGCTCGAGTCCCGCTGGCTGTGTTGTTGTAAGAGCCGTGTTTACATGGACGGGACGGCCGGCTCCTCCCCTTGTGTATAAAAGCTGTTTTAGTCAAGAACTAGAGAGAAGAAGAAGAACATACTCACTGATTATTTGGATGTCACTTAAGTGTTTTTAGATCATGTTCATTCTGTGTCAATTTATGTTCAACATGAAGCTACAAGCTAACTAAAATGCGCTAACATTAGCATGCTAACACAAGAATGCAGGACACAGCCGATTGCAGCTCGAGCAAAGGAGAATTTTGTCAGCCTCTTGCGCTTAATGGTGCTTAATCATGGTGCGTTCTCATTGGTAACTCCTTCATGTGAACTCGAGTTGTAGAGGGGTTGGAGGTGTGTCTCTGGAGGAGGGCGGAGGCTTCAGAATAGAGGAAGCGTGGCCAAGCAGAAGTTTGTTTTGGTTTCATGCTGGTGCTCAAGGGCGACATCTACTGGATCAAAAAAGTTGCACATTCTTCCTTTAAAAAGATGACATGCTAACATCATACTTCTCGATGGGGTTGTCACAAACCAGATTAAGAAAAGTGAGTTTTTATTTCTTTATTGTAAAGATAGGACAGAGGATAGAGTTGGAATTCAGAGAGAGAGAGAGAGAGAGAGAGAGAGAGAGAGTGGAATGACATGCAGGAAAGGAGCCGCAGGCCGTCTGCTTGGAGGAATAATGCCTCTGTACGGGGTGCACGTAACCACTAGGCTACCGGCGCCCCTATACCAGAATTTTAAACTTAAATACGATATCAGTAAATATCAAACGATAGTGATGACTGTTTCAATACCATGTCTGATCATATATAAGTCCTAGACACCCAATCATTCCTCATTTTGAATTAACAAAAATAGCAAACTCCTGCTCATTGTCTAAATTGCACAAATACATTGGCAATGCTTGAAGAAGGTTGCCAAGGTGCAATTAAGACAGTGTCACATCCTCTGCTCTGTGTTTATAAGAGACGAATACTCGATCTAAGCTAACTTCTCAGTTTAATGTTGTAAATGTGCAAAAGGTGTCAGGCTTTTTTTTTCCACCAAGCTAACTTGAAAACGAAGTCGGCAGGCAGACATGAGATGCAGTTGCATCCAAAAAAAGTTCAGCTGGATAAAGGTAGTATAAGAACGTGCTCTCAGTCACTGCTGCCTTTGGCTCAGCTTTTGGACTTCAAGGTTTTTGTCATGAAAATGTCTCCAGACCTTTCGTTTCAAACAGGGGGAGGGGGGAGGGGGGGTATGGCTGCACAAGATAACACGTCCGCTATAGCTCTGGCTGAATTTGGCACTTTTAGGATCCCACAGCTTGGCCTCACTGTGGTGAAGAAAACATTCGGGAGAGGAACCAATGGTAGCTTCTTAAAAATTCATTCCCTCTCGTTCAGGTTCCTGACACAGTTTTGCTTCGACTCCCTCAGTAAATGTCCATCTTCTTTGAAGGACATGTGCTCTATGAGGAGGCTGCCCTAAATTCACTTTGAGACCTGAATGTGTTTGTGTGTGAGGAGCGGTAAAGAAATAACATTGTTCCTGTGTACGAGTCAGTATATATGATTTGTGTGTGTGTGTGTGTGTGAGGGAGCTTTTATCAGAGTGTGTGTGTGTGTGTGTGTGTGGGATGACTCAGAGCAGCTCCTGGCAGTCAAGGTGAACGTGTTAAGCTCCTCCGGGTCGGCCTGTTGATTAAAAATGTGGTCGGAGCAGATAACTGAGTCAGCGTCTTTCCTCAGCTGGACATCGTCTATCTCTCAGGTTATTTTTAGACTCCCTGAAAAGACTTTTGTCTTTACCTGACTGCATTTAAAGTCGACTAAGCACAATGAGAGCTTCATTAAGACACTGTGAGAGTTAATTACTGTTATTTTTTTACACAAAGGACTTCACATCAGCTTAGAAGTCAAAGAGTGAAAAAGACACTCTGTAGGTGCTGCTGTTTAAAAGCAGAGCTACAGTAACTCAGTCTGTAGGGACTTTGGATGGGAACTGGGGGGGTCGCCGGGTCAAGTCCTGGTTCTTCTTTTTTCAACACCGGAGGTTGTCGTATGATGTGCATTGTTGGAAAACAGCAATACTGGTTTATTGTCTTTGAGAATTCTTTAAATAATGATTTGAGCTTGTCAGTGATTTCAGTTTAAGAAAATGTACAAAAACAAAGTTATCAGACTGTGTGAAATTGGCAGTCAGTGTGTTTTGTCTGTGTTTACCTTCTAATTTCTGAGGAAGTGAAGACTGAATTGTCAGATTTGTTTTATGTTGGCATGGTATTCATTCATTGATTGTAATTTGGACAGAACCATCCAGACATATCCATATTGTTTGCTTTTTGAGTAAGGCAAAACAAGATTTATTCTTCTCCCTGCTCCTTTCCGTACATGGGATAAAGTGTGAATTGTTTTTTTCTTTTTCTGTTGTGTGTTTTGACATGTATGGAACAAATAAAAAAAATTGAATTAAATTAAATAATAAAGCATTTATTATTTCAGTGAAGTGGTTCCCAACCGTTTTTCCTTGGAGCCCCCCCTTCTTGTATCTAAAAAAATCCTAACCCTCCCTGGACCCAGACGGAAAACAAGGGGATACATATGTCACAGAAATGAACAAATTCATTAAAACATGAGTTACACGTGTGGCTGACTAGGCTTGATATCTCTGATGGGGAAATCAATTTTTTACACAACTATATCTACAGACCTTTGACTTTACAATGTCTACAGTAGTAAGTGTGTTATCATTGTTTGAGTTAATACACGAAACCTCATTTTGAAAGAGCTCTTAAGAGGGGGGATCAGAGATCTTAAGCTCGCTCCCTAGAGGGGCTCGGACCTTAGGATGGGATCCAAAGTTTTGGGGATACTACCACCCTTTCACTCGTGAAATGTCTCTTAGCCACCAGACCCGAACACTGTTTGTGAGGACAGGTTCAAGTTTATATCTCTGTCTCCATTGGTTCAAATCATGTGACCTTGAATTACCGTCTCATCGGTTAGACTGAATGTTAAGAACACTTTGCACCGTTGAGTAAACGATGACAGAGTGGTTTTCCTGTTCAGTTAGCTCTGCGTGTTGATCGTGAACAAACCAATCACCGGCTTGGTTTGGGAAAGGCGTCTTCTGGCAGCTATGGCGTCAGAGTTTGTGTTAGCATTCTGATGCTTCTTTTTTTAACTTGATTACATTTTTGGGCTGCAGTGGCTCAACAATTTAAATGTGGGGAAACTGGCTTTAATTTCAGAAATGATTAAAATCCATAAGCAGATTCAAAAGTCCAAAACAAATGCAAAGACCAAGACGGACTGGGAATGAAAACAGATGGAAGGTGATGCAAATGTATCAATATGGAGACAATACTTCAAACTTACCTTCTTTCAGCTGACTCATATTCACTTTAGTTCAAGACATTTCCATTGTTTCCTTATTGTAAGTTTTAATAGTTATCACAGTATAGTAATTGAGCGGCGGCTGTGGCTCAGTGGGTAGAGTCGGTCGTCTCTCAACCGGAAGGTCAGGGTGTCAATTCCCAGCTCCTGCAGCCACATGTCCGATTTGTCCTTGGGCAAGACACTTAACCCGGAATTGCTCCCGCTGCTTTATCAGCTGTGTATGAATAAGTAGTCAGAAGACTAGAGAAGCGCCATACAAGCTCAAGTCCTTTTACCATTTACTATTTAATTTTTATCAAATATAAATGAGTGTTCAGGCTCCACGATGGAGGACTCTGCAGCTTTTGGTTCATTAGTCGGTCTCTCTCCCTCCAGGCCAACCTGCCTCTCCTGGTTTTGTTGTTCTCGATGTTTTTTACGGCTACAACATCTCGCCCATCTCCAAACACCAAACACCCACTCCCTCCAATCGTAACAATGATTTCTACCTTTAAACTACAAACCATCCCCACATTCATAACATGCACAAAGCCTTCAAATCTACAACCACACACAGCGGGCCAAACTCCCACTCTTTCTCCTCAGCACGTCGCAGAGGAGAATCTCCGTGACGTCTCACAGGGAACGAGAGCCGCAGGGAATCGGCAGCGCTTTGATAACGGCTGATGTTTTCATGTAGGGATTGGAGTGTGAAGATCTCTCGAGGGGGAGTTGTGTCTCTGCCAGAGGCTCAGAGCCAAAGCCATTTACGGCGGGCTGCACTGGAGACATTTTCCCACTGATTGCGCTGAATTGATTCTCAGACTGAGGTGAGGACTCCGAGGATGAAGAATCATGGAGCAGTAGAAAAAGATCTCAGGTTAAAGTGAAGATACTGGGGAACCTGCAGCAGGATTGGTATTTTTTATTCTGATACCTGATATATATCGAGTTATGACTATCGGGATGATGTGCACAGTTAGTCGACTGAATGATTTAACGTCATCAACCTCGCTGGTCAGCACCAGAATCACTGCTGGGTGGAACTAAGATTTTGAATTGTTTTAATTAAGACCAACAATGGGGTCTGTAGCTCAGGTTAATTGCCACTTCTATAATGCTCTACTACCGGGATGTAAACCAGCACAACTGGTCAGTCGACACATCACGTCACATAACTGCATTTTACTTATTATCATGTTACTTCAGCATCTTTTGCACTATTCACCACTGCACTGTTCCATATTTAGTCATGTAAATATTAGTCTTTTCTTATTATGTTTATTGTTGATATTTAATGTTGTACCTGTACATAAGAGAGCACAGTTCACTGAAGTTAAATTCCTTGTGTGTGTGTAAGCATACCTGGACAATAAATCTGATTCTGATTCTGACATCTCGTAGTGCAGATAGGATTTGATAGCGTTTTGATTTAGATAATGGAGTTCCAGGTTAAACTGACCGGTGCAAGAGTAACCAGCAAAGGCGTTAGGACGTCAACCTGCAAGGACCACAGACAGCTATAGGTAGACGCTGCACTGACTCGCTGGATCGTACGTCCACAACGCGGCCATGTTGGACGTGGCATTCTGGTCAGATGCCTCACTCATGTGCTGCTTGAGGCTGTAGAAACTTTCACCGTTGTCACTGTTACGATGTCCTCTGTCACAGCAGCAGAAGAAACTAAAGAGTTTCTATCCCCGACATCCCTGCAATTGTGTTTGACCATAGCTGTCCACCGACCCGCTTTAGTGGCCTTGTGGACAATGCTCCTGTTTACAGCTCAGGGTCTGTCGTTTTAAAACAGATTTTGAGAAAGCTGTCTTGTGATGTGTGCCGTGTTAGCTTGGTGACAGATGTTGTACCCGCATCATTTAATCAAAGCTACCACTTGCTAACATTTAAAAACAAAAGGAGAGCTGGCAGAGAGGGAAATGTTGTCAAAGCTAGCAACACGTCACCACTCACCTGTATAATATGTACTTTATAATCTTGCTGGTATCACAGGGTCAACCGGTATTGGCTGATACTCAAGACTTGAATCTACATCAGGAAGGAAAATAATGAAAAACATCTCTAATTAGCATGCTGTCAGAGGAGGAAATCACTTCTCTTATCATTTTTCTTAATCTCCTCAGAGTGTATTCTTTAGCTCCATCATTATGTCTTCTCAAAGGCGTTTTAATCTTGTCTCACACTGTGCTGCAGGGAAGCCCTGGTGAGATAATTATTGCAAACTTTGTTTATATCCCAGAAATCCTCTAGCTTCAAGAGGCTGGAACTGTACAGTATTAGTTTAAGGACGTCATGCGTAAGACTGTAGATTAAATATTTGTGAAAGAAACTCTCTATATCGTGTTTTTGTGGCTTTAGTGAATCCTGCATGTTGTGACTTTGTCTCGAGTGGACGAACCAAACACAAGTAGGATGAATGAGAAGACAGCAGCATTGGAACACTATAGGAAGGGAGAAGAGTCTGATTCAGCAGTGTAGGATCTAAAAACTGCCCGAGAAGCAATTTGTTCATGATGCTAGCTTAGCTGTGCGCAAAGTGCTAACTAGACAAAAACCAAAACACACCCACTACTATTATATGTGAGATTCCTCGGATGCAGCTGCTTCAGTGCTGCTTTGATTGATATCTAAGATAGTTCAGTGAAGAGTTTGTTGTTGTGTTGGGGTCTTGTCTCATAATTAAAGACTTCCACTCTACTTCATCCTGCTCATAAAACAGCTACTCAGAATAGAAAAAAAGAAATAAAGAAATCCATAAATTGACCCAAATATTGATTTTTAAAGGATTTTATGTCTTCAGCTCTCTAAGAATTCCTAGACTCTTCGGTTTGAACTCCTTCTATAGAAATGGTTAACTCTGGAGCTTCCTTTAAATCAGTCCACTCAGCAGTTTTCTGTTCTAGCCCTCATTCATTTCCTGTGAAGTGTTTGCTTTGTGCTTTCTTTAATTTGGTCGAGTATCTGCAGTAAACTACGGCCTATTGTGTCTGCCCTGAATTTATTTTTGAAGGGTTGAGCTTCATGTGTGAACGGCTGAATTGTTCACTCACACTTTACCCAGAGTTTCTCCTCCTCCAGAGTTAGTATTTATTCTGCAGAGAGTCTGAGTGAGCTGAGAACTCAGCAGGATATTATCAGGAGAATTCACCGTGAGTGAGAGGGAGGGGGGAGTAACATTTATTCTCTGCGATCGGTGCACGACCGGAGACCATCTGCACAGGACTCTGCACGTTATTAACCTGCTGCATTTTGTTTTCTGTTCTCCATTATGATCTTCTCCGCTCTTTAGTTGATATTGGGATTCTGTTGAACTACAAGTAGCATTGATATAAAGACAAATATTCTCATTATAGCCTCGTATAGCGGACTCTGTTGCTTCGCCTTCCATTTCCACGTTGAGACTAATCAGACAAATTTAGTTTTTTGTCCCAAACTGTAAACTTGTTAATTTCTGCTGTAAAAAAAATATTTTTTGAATGGGGTGTGTATGTGACTTCTGGTGCTTCTACAGCCAGCCTCTAGTGGACACTAGAGGAACTGCAGGATTTTGCACTTCTGCGTCGTCTTCATTTTTCAACAGCGGAAGTTGCCGCTTGTATGTACCCTGTTAAGTCCTACAAAGTCTGTTGTCAGAGCTGCGTCTCTAGCCAGGTTCTGTTCTTCTTAGCAGCAGTCTGAACAAGATAAATGGCAGGCCATAGAAAGCTGTATCTGACCAATCAGAGAAGAGTATTCAACACAGCTGTGTAATAAACAAGGTCACCTGTCTGTCTCACTGACATTGTGGGTTTCAACAAAACATAAACAACTATTCAGTGAGCCGTTTGTTTCATATTACATCACCTCTTCAGTCAGTACATAGAGGAGCCGACTGCAGCGCTCATTGTGTAGCTGCGGCGGTTGCAGCTGTGAGCCCTTGAATTGTGCATACAAGAGAAAGTGCTCACTGATACACAATACCCGTGTTCTTGTTCTCTGAGTCCTCGTTTCTCTGTGACGCAATGGAGACAAACTCCCGTTTGACTTCTCGTCGCTCAGAGGAGGAGAGAGCTGAGCAGGAGACCTGAAGAGTTGGAGGACACAGTGTTCTGTCACGGTGATTTCACACATGCACAAAACTCAAGAGAATGGGGGAAGCTGCATGACCTGTAAAGACTACAGAATATACAAATGGACAGCTTCCCTCAGCCTCCTCCTATTGGACAAAGATGAAGCTAAAATACAGAGATGCACTGATTCACTTTTTTTTAAAGTTCTGATCAAATTCCGATACTAATGCTGATATATTTTAATCATTATTAAACTGTGTTAATGTTGTTGTACTTTTAATCTTTGAGTGGCAGCTGTTCCATCTCGTTTGAATGTCGTCATGGAGACGATTTGTGGACACTACTCACAGTAAATTCTGAATGTCTTCAAAGTGAGACTCTGCGAGCTGAGCATGTTTTAAAGTGACCAACCATCTTTCTTGATCTGTGACGTGAATCGGCTCCATCAGTCCGATATCTGATATGGAAATTACATCGATATCGGAACATGATACCGCTGTAAGATCAGATCTCTATACCGTGTTTTGTGATATGTAACAGAGTCCTGCACACTCCAAAGGACCTCAGTCTCCTCAGAAGGTGCAGACAACTTTGGCCTTTCTTGTACAGGACGCCTGTGTTATGTGACCAGTCCAGTTTATTGTTGAGGTGAACACACACCTCTTTACCACACACTTTGTCCTTTTAACAACATATCCTGTCTCTTAAGACCCGCCCCCTGACCCTCCTGTCTGGCTGGGACAGTTTCCCTCTGCGACATCTATGTGAACTTTGGATCTCAGGGGAAGCCTGTGCTGAAATTTTTAGAAGTTTTTAGGAGGTCATGTGTGAATACAGCTTCAAAGTGACCTTTTTATACCCCTGAAACACTCATGTTCAATATGCTCAGAATGGCTCCACGGCCAAAGCTGAAGAGTATTTTACTTTAGAGCACCGGTTTTATGAAAAGAACTCAGACAGTGTACCAAATTCTCTAAAACATCCCTCACACATACTCTCAAAGGTTTGTGTTTCCAAATCCCAGAACCCATTGCTACAACTCCCCGCAGGCTTACGACTCATACACTTTATTAGATCGGATCTCTGTGCTGAAAATGACCGAGACCTGGCTGTGTGGACGGAAAAACAAAAAAACAAAAACAAAAAAACATGAGCAGGATTGATCCCTGACTGCACAATAAGCCTCAAAAAAGAGCCTTTTTATACGAGGCCTTGAATATTTCCTCCAGCACGTTCCTTTCCTCAGATGCCTCTCTGAGTTTGATCTTTTTTTTTTAAAGTCTCCATGCACCTTTTCTTTACCCTCTTCAGTCACTCATCCACACGTTTAAACTACAGTCATTGAGATAACAAGGCAAGAGCAGCTATTTGAGCTGAAGCACGCTGCGCTCTGAAACCAGACAGTGTATGCAAATCCTTAAAAAAAAAATCCATAACGCCACAAGGGGTGTGTACACGCTGCCGGTAATTTTGTCCTCGAGCAACAGGAGGCATCTGAATATGTCCTAGATGTGAATGCATTCAGAGGTTTGTATTTTATTTTATTGCACCCAGTGTGACAATTGAACAGCTTAGTTGTGCTTCTGTACGTTGGTGTTTACTTTGCCGAGGCCGGCCCCACGCAGCTATTTCTGGCAGACGATGGCAGAGCAGGAACAACATCGTGCTGCTGTTCATTATTCCCCGGCTGCTGAAGAAAGAGGCAGCAAACACTCGCTGATTGTGTCGGTGCTTTAGGTGTGTATCTGCTGTGTTTCTGTGACATGCACACAGCGGGTCTTTGTTCCATGTTTCTCTCACTAACTCCTTCTCTCAAAGTACTCATTTGTTCTCATGGTTGGTTGTGAGGCTGCTGACGTGCTCAGGCTGCAAGTTGCATTTCCAAAACAGGCAAAAAAAAAAAAAAAAATCTTTATTTAAATGTTTGTGCACAGACTGTTTAAATGTACACTATGAAGAATTGTATTACAGTGTTTACATATACATATATTTATTTTATTTTTTTGTTGAGTACTTCCATTACCTTAAATATTTCCAACAGTTGTCAAAGCCAGAGAAATCCTTCATTTTATAATTGTAGTGGGACATGTCTCTTTGGAGGCCATCATGACAGATGTTTATCATTGCCGTGGAAACACTGCATAAGGAAGTGTGAGCTGCTGCTGAAAGCTGCCGTACTGTTGCTGTTTGTGCTGCTGTGATAAAAACGTACATCAGCTCGACATATAAACATATTCTCTTCCTCAGGTTGATGTCGGCCGTTCGTCTTGCCTATGGTCAAGTCGGAGTTTGTTTTCATGAAGTTGGGTAGTGGCATAGAGAATCACTCGGCAGCCTCCATGTCATCTTTTGTTATCGTTTTGATCGAGAGCCCCCTGGTGGTGGAATTCACACAATGTGCCTTTAAGTGTGAAGGCTTACTGATCGGTAAAGTGACGCCGTGCTTGTCAGTTGTGGGCTGTTGTTCCACTTATTTAAACTCAGGGTGGGGGGGGGGGGGGCGTATGACGTGATCTTGGGCACTTGAATTGTTCCCGGTGAACTTCACTTTCACTTTGCAGGCTCAGAATATTCAATACATCGGGTCAAGCGTCCTCATTACCCGGGGGATTGTAGAACCTTCAATGAAAACGGGACGCCCTCCAGGTCGGAAACAGACACATAGTACCAACGCAGAGAGCTTCATTTTAGGCCAAGCTGTGACTGATGAAGAAGTTTCCTGTTCCCACATGTTTATTGGGGGAATGAGGCCAGGTTTCCATAGCGACGCGTGTAACCCAGTCTGTCTCTGATTGTTGGAGGATTGTTCTCCATTGTTCCTCGGTGAAGAGATGCAGAAAAGAGGGCAAAAAGAGAAAAAAACAACTTAACTTATGACAAATAAGAGATGACATGAGCATGTGAATCGCATGCTATGAAATGTTCACAAATATACGCTGAGAAAAATACAAATTCATGTTTTGCATTCGGCTGTAAAAGTGAGCTAAAAAAAACCTGTCATGCCAGAGACGTGTTCTCGATGTGCAGTCTATCAAACATTCAAAAGTTCTGCATCTCCATAAAACTTTTGGAGGACCTTTTTTTTTTTTTTATTCTGTCACCCAACTCTGTGCAACTCTTGAGTTCAGCCGATACACACCAGCTCCAAATGGAAATGTAAGTCAATTTCAACTCCCAGCAGCTGCACTGCACGGTCCCCAGGTGCACATGAATCCATTCGACAATCTCTGCAGCTCACACAGGCCCTCTTAACCGTCCATTACAGGTGATAAGCCGCTCAGGGTTTGCTCTGAGGCAGAGGCACCTCCCTCCACGAAATTCCTTCACTTAATTTAGCTTTTTATATCACCTTTTTCACACATATCTTCGAGGCCAGGGGTTCCCAAACTTTTCCGCTTGCACCACCTAAAATAAGGGTGCCTGAGACTGGGGACCCCCCTCCCCCCCCCCCCATGCCCCTGGAGGTGGTTGAGGCCTATAACGTAGCGCACAGCCATGCACACGCACACATAAGCCTATCCAAACACTGGTTACAAAAAAGCACACAAGAATTCAACAGCCTGTGACCTGTGAGATGAATTGCATGGAGTGTACGTGATGAACTGTGCGTTTGACTTTCTTAGCGATGAGGACACCTTTGCTAGGCAACAGTAACACGGGCACCAAATGATCATTGCTGTCGGCACGTAGCAGCCATAGAGGTTAATGATTTTTAAGCTAGCTAGCTGGTGACATAATGAAGGAACTCAAAGAAATAATAACGGAGAAGAAAAAAGATGAAGCTGTTGGCAATGACATTCTCGGACCCCACTTTGGGAATCACTCACTAACCCAAGTTCTGTCTCGTTATTGCATACAAATAAATCATTAAATCCTTGTTACGTCGAAAGTTGTGCTAGACGCTAGCTGAGTCCGGTAAATATCATGTAGCTGTAACACATTTTTGAGTTCTTCTTTGGTTTCTCCAAAGGTTTGGTTAAGCTCCACGAGCAGAAACGTGCTCAAACTAGGATCAATATTGGAGATGTTTTTGAAAAATGGAGAGAGGTTAGAACACAGAAAGGTTTACAGACCCATGCAGAGCTGGATAAACACTGAAGCTTCAGAGTCCACCACATGGTGACCTGAGTGAGCATCGACTCTAGAGAGGAGGAGGGGGGGGGGGGGGACAGCTCTCTACAATGTTTAGAATTTAAACTGCAGTACCCATTTTAAACACTAGGCGTCAGTGTTTCATATTTCTCATTTAAGGTAGGCAGCACACGACGATGCACTTTAATTTTTTTTTTAATCTTTGAGTGGGTTTCTGTGTAAGGACTTATTCTGAAGAAAGTCTGAGTGAGCTGAGAACGCTGCAGGATATTATCAGGAGAATTCCTGTCCGACCAGGATAGTCTCCTGCTGTGAGGTGCATGTGTGAACAACTAGATCTGCAGGATTTTAGGGGCAGTCCTGTGTAATTGACGATGGATTATTGATTTATGTTTCATTGTTTGTTCCTGCAACCGTGCAAACCTGAGAATGTATAGGCTGTGCCTGTGGTACCCTGCTGTTCATTCATGTATTTTTTCCCGTCCTCCTGAAATGATCTAGATATTTTCAGGAGTGCAGACGTGAAAACGAAAGTCTTTATTGCAGCTATTATTCACAGCAGGCAGCTGCTGCAGATGGTGCAGAAGCTGAGCTGTGCTTCCTGGATCTCGTTAAAAAAATAAAGTTTTGCACGATCTCTTTCTGTGCAACCAGAAACTGAACTTCAGCGAACACAGATGGGATACATAATGTTGCACACAGCCTCAGTTTGTAGTTCAGACTTGACAACTCATTTGTAAAAGGAAATCTTTAATACATTTTCTGACAGCTTTGTGGAAACAAGTGTTCTGATCATCATCACAAGTGTGATGATGGTGTGTTTGTATTCATGTGTCTGCCTACAAAGTTTGTTTTTAAAGTTCATGTGCAGTATTTCGTGCCTAATTTCCCCCCCTTTTTTTATCTCTTGTCTGCAGGGGCCCAGTTCACTGGAGGAGCCTTCCAGTCCCAGTTCAGCCAGCACACAGCAGCCTCGGAGTCGACACAGTTTTGTTCAGGAGCACTTTCAGGCTCAGTACAGGTGAGAGGCAAAGCTTTTTCATCCATCTATACATTTTTCTTCCGTTTATCCGGGGCCATGTCGCGTCGGCAGCAGGCCCTCTCCCCAGCAACGTTCTCCAGCTCCTCCTGGGGGACCAAGCGCGACCAGAATGAGCCCAGCCACCCTTTGGAGGAAACTCATTTTGGCTGCTTGTATCTGCTAATTAATTTTTTCGGTCACTACCCATGACCATAGTTGAGGGATGGAACACAGATCAACTTGTAAATCGAGAGCTTTGCCCTCCGGCTCAACTCCCTCTTCACTTCGACGGCCCGACAATCCGCCTTGTCAATCTCACGATCCATTTTACCCTCACTCCTCAACAAGACCCCGAGATACTTGAACTCCTTCGCTCAGAGACTCACTCCCAACCCGGAGGGAGAAGTCCACCGTGTATCTGTGAGCAGAAATAATGGAGTCATATACACCAACCACATGACAAAGCAGGTTATTGATTCAATGCAGTAAAGTGCAGTTTTTAAATCCTGTGTTCGCTTTTTGAACAATTCTGTCAAAAGCATGAAACTCAAAGCTCTTAGGAAGAAGTGGGACGCAAACCTAATTTTGGAAACTTTCTTAAGTCACGTATCAATAATGCAGAATGCATGCTGGATACTCGCGGGCGCTACAGTACGTCTAATGTCCTGAGGTGGTGTTTGAATAAAGTGAGCACAATGCATACTGTTAAAAGAGAAAAAGGTAGCACAGGTGAGAATGTGTTTTTTCCCTCCTGCGGATAAGAATCAGTAGGTGGAGAAAGTAGGTCAGACAGACCTGTGAAAGATTCAGCAGATCCATCTTCAGCTCTGCTTTATTCAAAGTGGAGAGTCTGAAACTCCAGTCCCCTGCTTTAAAAGACCCTCGGATTGAAATGACTGCAGACCTTCAGTAACCCTTTGACAACACGAGGTTTTGTAGATTACCTTCGTCTACATGTGCATCGACGATTAAACAATGTGAGATAAGATGGTCCAAACATTTTACCATCGTTTTTTCTTTCTTTTTTTAAGATTTCTTTTTGGGCTTTTTGGGCTTATTAGAGAGACAACAAGGTGAAAAGAGTCAGTAATAAGATAGAGACAGAGAGAGAGAGAGGGGAATGACATGCAGGAAAGTAGCAACAAGTCGGATTCGAACCCGTGCCGCCCGCTTCGAGGACCACAGCCTTTTTACGTTCACATTCAAAGTCAAAAAACATTATCTGTACTAATTCAAAGGCACATAGAGCAGTCGAATGACGAAAATAGGAGGTGCAAAGACAGTGGAAGATAGACTAAAAATACAAATTAAATACACAATTTAAAGGTCACATAGTCTCCTCTTTTTCAATCAGTTTAAATAATTCTCAGAGCTCCTCAAAACATGTGTGTGAAGTGTCTTGTTCTAAATCCACTCTGATCCTGTATTTGATCATGTCTATAAACCCCTCTATTTCAGCCCTGCTCAGAACAGGCTGTTTCTGTGTCTGTACCTTTAAATATGTAAATGAGCTGTGTCTGACCACGCCCCCTCTCTGGAAGGGCTTGGGTGTACTCGGTGCTCTCTCGCTCCATGTCCTATTGTTTACGGTGAGAAGGCAGACTCAGAGGGGCAGAACAAACACCTAGCTGTGGGAGTGTCACCCACCTGAATCAAACTGTGCTCATGGATGGTAATAGACGATAGTACAGCATCTTCATGGAGTACAAACTAGTTTGACAAGTGTTTCTTCACCATGTTGATTCTTTGACACCCGAAGCTGTTTACTCCCTTCATGCAGCTCGAGGGCTTTTTTTTTTAAATATTTCCTATTGTAAGCTCCTTGTTGTTTTCCAGTAGCGTTCAAACAAACAGACGTGTGAGGATAAGAACTCAGGACAGGGCAGCTGTAGCAATAACACATCTCCGGCTCACGAGGCGATGAAAGGAGACAGAGCGAAGAGAACATTTTGCTCTTGTGTCAGCCGGCAGTGTAGACTTCATTCACTCCTTTCTCATCCACTTTTACAGCCAGAGTTCTACTGTATTTCATCCTCGACACTGAAGTGTGAAACTAACGCAGCCAAACTGGACAGAATATGACACATTCATGGTATGTTTCTTAATCTTTTTAAGCGTCCTTTGGAGCTGCGCATGAAGCTCCAACAGAAATTCTGACACACACCCTCAGTGATTTGAAATCAGCTGATTTCTCCTGATCTATCCGAGAGTCGGTACCAATGAACTAGTTTAAAAATGAAGCCAATGTGGAAGTGCAAAATCCTGCAGTTCCTCCAGTCTCCACTAGAGGCTGGCTGCAGAAGCACCAGAAGTCACATACTCACCACATTCAAAAAAGCTGTTTTTACAGCAGAAATTAACATGTTTACATCATGTTTCATGTAATATTTAACTCTGACACCTAGTGTTTAAAACGGGTACTGCAGTCCAAATTTAAAACATCGTAGAGCGCTGTCTCCCCCCGCCCCCTCCTCTCTAGAGTCGATGCTCACGCAGGTTGCCATGTCATGGACACTGAAGCTTCAGTGTTTATCCAGCTCTGCATGGGTCTGTAAACCTTTCTGTGTTCTAACCTCTCTCCATTTTTCAAAAAGCATCTCCAATATTGATCCTAGTTTGAGCACGTTTCTGCTCGTGGAGCTTATTAGAAACATGCAGAGGCTTTTTAGGTCGGGTACAATCACTTCTATCTGAACCACTTCTCTTGCCCGCTTCCATCGCTGCAACACCTGTTGACCTGATAACTGCTCTCATATCTGACAAACAGAGGGGCGTCCAAACGGCCGTGTATCTTACTGATTGCTCGTTTAAGACCTCCAGAGCGGGCGTCCCGGGTTGGAATCTGACCTGTGGTTCCTTTCTTGCATGTTGTCCCCCCTTCCTCTCGCTCTCCTCGGTTTCTGACTCTATCCACTGTTCTGCCTCTAAATAAAGGCATAGAAGAATCTTCATTGTGAATCGATGCTGCATCGTCATGGATGGAGTAGTGATATTCACAGGTAGCTGAGCACTGATTTGTTTCCAAACTCCGATAGTCTGACTGATGACTCACTTCTTTAATGAATCCGAGACCAAAACCCCCTGATGGTCAGTGATGTGTTGTCTTCTCTGGTGTCACCAGTAAATATGCTTTTTATAAATCTGTATTCTCATCTCATTTTAGTCTCAGTCTCAGTCTGAGCTGGATTTAGTCTGCTGACTCGGGAGACTTTTTTTTTTTTCGTAAACTTCTCTGTTTTTTTACTCGTCCCCTCCTCTTTGCTTCGTGTAATCACTGGAGGACTGGAGTCACTTTGCCTCTTAATGCAGGCTAACAAAAGAGCAATCACTCCCCCTCCATCTCGCTGTGTCTCATTCTTGTTTCTTTGTTTCTCTCTCTCTCTCTCCCTGTTGTCTTTCTCAGGCCTCTCCTTCTCTCCTCTCTCTCTCTCTCTCTTTCTCTCTTTCCCTCTCTCTCTCTCTCTCTCTCTCTTTCTCTCTTTCCCTCTCTCTCTCTCTATCTCTCTCTCTTTCCCTCTCTCTCTCTCTTTCTCTCTTTCCCTCTCTCTCTATCTCTCTCTCTTTCTCTCCTCTTTCTCTCTCTCTCTCTCTCTCCCTGTCTGTATCACTCAGCTGATCTCTCGCTCCTCCCTCCTCTTCCTCCCTGAATCTTTTCTTTCTCTTTATCTCTCAGAGATGCTCCTCAGAGGTGTTCAGTGCAGTTTGTCTGATCTGAATAAATGTTTGCGATTAGAGCCGGAGCTGTCTTGTGGTTTGGGGCTTCCAGAGTGGGACGCCACTGCTCGAGTCACTCCATCGTGCCGAAGCGTTTAAATGAGTCTTTGTCAAAGGACCCCCCCCCCTCCCTCTCCTCATCCCCGTTTGTCATCCTCAGTTTTGCAGCATCTATTCTTAATAGCCTGGGAGACGTGCGGAGGGCCCCGGCCTCTGTCTCCATCAGAACAAACAAGACAGTCCAGGACGGGTACTCTTCCTCTCACGCTGACTTTTTATTGCGATGCAGATTTGATGTGAAAACATTGGGGATATTATACAATTTGTAGAATAAATGTTGTCACATAGATGCTCCAGTTTCTGTGATTTTCCCGGCTTGCAGAGCTGCAGAAATAAGAGACGTACTAACTCTACTTTTTCTTTTCTTCCTGATATCGTTTTTAATAAAAAAACGAGAATCTCTCCAAAACTCGTCTAATTAAGAAACATCTTCAGAACTCTGAATCAAAACCTGTTTTCATTCTGTTATCTTTGACTAACATGCAACTCTCTGCTGCTTATACACTCAGCAGAACAGAACAATGCCACTCATTGATTACCTGTGAGATTCTTAAAGGGGTCATATTATGCTGTTTCTGGTTTTATATGCTCTTTAGTGTGTTTCCCATGTGTCCTGTGCATGTTTAGGCACATCTATGTGCAAAAATTCAAAGTCCACAGAAACGTGGCTTCTCCTACATCCTCCTGTTAGCTGTAGCATTAGCTGCATGTAACGCTCGGTTCTAGCCCCCCTCGAAAAAAATATGCCAGTGTGACACTTCACCCAGTGTGGAAGGGAGAAATGTCCAAAGCGCACAGTTTATCCACAGGGGTACCTCAAGGGTCAGTGCTTGGTCCCCTTCTCTTCTCCATACACACAAGCTCACTTGGTTCAATAATCCGCTCTCATGGCTTCTCATACCACTGCTATGCTGACGATACCCAGCTCTTCCTGTCATTCCTGCCAGACGATGTTACAGTCTCTGCAAGAATCTCGTCATGCCTTGCTGATATCTCTAAATGGATGAATGAACGGCACCTTCAACTCAATCTTTCAAAGACTGAGCTCCTTGTCATCCCAGCCAGTCCCTCTATGCAACCACAGATCAATATCCAGCTTGGAACAACCAAACTCATGCCCTCAAAGTCTGCCCGGAACCTGGGTGTCATGATTGATGACCAGCTAACTTTTAAGGTTCAAGTAGCCTCGATTGCCCGGTCATGTCGATTTGCCCTGTACAACATCAGGAAGATCAGACCTTACCTGTCAGAACATGCTACACAGCTCCTGGTACAGGCTCTTCGATATCACGCATCGATTATTGCAACTCTCTACTGGCAGGTCTTCCTACATACACTATCAAACCTTAGACCAGAGCCTTAGAGAGAGAGTCAGAAGCGAGCCGGTGCATGGAGCAGCAGTACATGAAAACAGACACTTTTTTATAACTTTAGCTATTGTGAACATACTTTAGTAGGTACATAGATTAAATATACGAACCCCAAAAAGGGCAGAATATGACCTCTTTAAAGCAGACCCTGCTCATCATGGGAGCACATTGGTGATGCCTCAGCATTTCAAGAGAGGACATGTTGGACGTTTCTCTTTTAAAAATCATCTTTGACATTCAACCTAACAGTCCAGAGTTAGTTATTTCTTCTCCCCCCTGTGGTGTGAAATTCCGAGTCGTTAACAATTAATGTTCCACAAAGAAAAACCTTTTAAGAGCCATTAATGCAGCAAAGCAAATTGATCTCCAACTTGTTTCAAATTATTTCTTAAACCACTCACATATCTTTTTTTACTTTCCAAGTTGAAAATGTTCTCTCATCTTCCAAGATGTCCACAGGGACTCCCCCCCCCCACCACTCCTGCACAACCGCTTCTGCAGCGGTGTGGATGTGCTCACGTTGACCTCCCTGAAGCGTCCGTCTGGTGATTCCACACCACACAGCTGCACAAAACATGACCACACTTTGACCCCTTCTTACTTTGATTTTGAAAACTTTCACCACCCACAGAGCTTTCCTGGAGTCCAGCCTCACGCAGCACTGCGCCCCCCCCCCCCCCCCCCCCCCCCCCTCCTGCTGGTACCCCCCCTGCTCTCTGTAGGATCACACTTTGAAGTGGGTGTTCGCTAGTTAGTGCAGGTCATTATCAAATAAGAAGAAAGTCTTTGATCGTTTTTTCTATTTTTTGTCTTCTAAAAATCAAAAAGTTTTCAAGTTTAAATCGACATTTTCAGTAAATATAAAGACATAGATGACATGAATTTATTCTTAACTGGCTAGAATTTAATATCCATAAAATGTATGAGCTTAAAGGCAGGGTTGGTAATTTTCTCCAGATCCACTTTTTCAGATTTTGGTTGAAATTGTCTTTAGGTCCTGACAGAAATTAATAACTCATGTGCTCTGAAAAAGGAACAAAGAAAATCCGTCATCCATAGCAGGAAGCCTGTAAAAACTTCAACCAATGTCTGCCACGAGGTACCAATCTGATGAACCAATCACAGCCTCCCTTCTCTCCCTGCTTGTTCTCTACCCTTTGAGAGTTTACTTACTGCTGAATGAGACATGAGACGACGTAGTTTCTACACAATGTAAAGCGGGGTACACACTACAAGATAATAGTGCTGTCACTTTTGGAAAAAAATCGACTTTGAACGAATTTAGAATATGACAAGTAACATTTGAACCCCACCTGCTGTCTGCAGAGAAACGATTCTCCTTCATGTTAGTTTGCATCTCCTGAATCACACCCCGGCCCGTTGCTTTTGCCACAACATCAGTGTCTTCACTTACTGAGGTCACGCAATGGTCAAGTTACACTGAGAGTGCCCTCTGCTGGACCAAAGTCAGCAAAGGCCCGATTTTCTCACCAGATCCTCCTGTGGTGTGAGGTGTGTTAAGAGTGATTTTAACCTCCTTGATCTGCTCATTGGGTGTCCTTTGTCTTCCCGTGTGACGACCATGAACATATTTAGTTCTCAGAGGACTTTTTCCACTCAATCCATAAACACATCTAGCCTTTTTTTTTAGGTTTGCTCTTTTTTGCTCTGCTGCGGATCGGTCCTAAAAGTTTAAAATAATTGATAATATGAGATTGAAAATGTCAGCTGTGAGAAGAATATATCAGACCTTTCATGACACTCATACGACGCTCATACATCTTCTCCGGGGGAAGGGAACGTGCAGATTTCTTTTTTTTTTTTAATTGACCCCAGAATCATTGCAACAGGTCTTGATATTGATAATTGATGCAAACTTCTACCACACGCTTATTACGTGTACTTTCTTTAAAATCTGAAGCAGTGCAGGCCTGAGGCAGCTGACTCATGAACACTGATGCTCTGCACGTAACAGTCTAGCCAAGACCTATAAATATGTATTCTGCACTCAACACTCGATCATTTATCATTTACAAGTGGCCCGGGGGGGATTTGGGAAGATAAGAATATATGTAGGTTTTTCTTTAATTTATTTAGGTTTTATTTGTTGGTTTTTAATACCTTCAAAGAGAGAGAGGGGATAGAGTCAGAAATCAGGGAGAGAGAGAGAGAGAGAGGAATGACATGCAGGAAAGGTCAAACCGCTTTGAGGACAACAGCCTTTGTACATGGTGTGCAAACTAACCACTAAGCCACCAGCGCCCCAAAAACTTCCTGAACCCTGTGACACTCTCACTTTCTGCACACATCTTGATGGATGTTCACACCATGCCGCAGAGTACACACCTTCTCACTGACACAGTCCACTGATGGAGTCAATTTGGTCACAGGTGGAATTCGAACCCGGGGCCGCCCGCTTAGAGGACTTTAGCCTCCATACATGGTGTAGGCACTAACCACCACTAGGCTGCTGGCGTCCCTTTTATGCCTTCAATGTTAGAACAGCTGATAGAGCTGGAAACAGGATCAAGGGAGCGGGGAGGAAGAAGTGGGAAACGAGCCACCGGTCAGAGTCCTACCCGGGCTGCCGGCTAGGAGGACGTCAGCCTCTGCACATGGAGCGTGCGTCAGATATTTAGAGAAGCTGCTGTTCTGTCGGTCAGCTGCGTGTTCGGTGGCGTAGTGAAGCTTCAGGTACCTGGCCTGAAGGATTGTGGGCTTTATGTTTGACGTATCAGCCCCACTACTTGCTGCCTATCAGAAATACACACACACACACACACACACGCACACACACACACACACACACACACACACACACACACACACACACACACGCACATTTGTCCACCAGACTGGAAACACTGTCAGTTTCACCACAAGCTGTGTGTGTGTGGCTGTGTGTGTGTGTGTGTGTGTGTGTGTGTGTGTGTGTGTGTGTGGCTGTGTGTGTGTGTGTGTGTGTGTGTGTGTGTGTGTGTGTGTGTGTGTGTCTACAGTATGTTTGTGTGTGTGTGTGTGTGTGTGCGTGTGTGTGTGTCTGTGTGTGTGTGCGTGTGTGTGTGTGTCTGTCTGTGTGTGTGTCTGTGTGTGTGTCTGTGTGTGTGTCTACAGTATGTTTGTGTGTGTGTGTGTGTCTACAGTATGTTTGTGTGTGTGTGTGCGTGTGTGTGTGTGTGTCTGTGTGTGTGTGTGTGTGTGTGTGTGTGTGTGTGTGTCTGTCTGTGTGTGTGTGTGTGTGTGTGTGTGTCTGTCTGTGTGTGTCTGTGTGTGTGTCTGTGTGTGTGTCTACAGTATGTTTGTGTGTGTGTGTGTGTGTGTCTACAGTGTGTGTGTGTGTGTGTGTGTGTGTCTACAGTATGTTTGTGTGTGTGTGTGTGTGTGTCTACAGTATGTGTGTGTGTGTGTGTGTGTGTGTCTACAGTATGTTTGTGTGCGTGTGTGTGTGTGTGTGTGTGTGTGTGTGTGTGTGTGTGTGTCTGTCTGTGTGTGTGTCTGTGTGTGTGTGTGTCTACAGTATGTGTGTGTGTGTGTGTGTGTGTGTCTACAGTATGTTTGTGTGTGTGTGTGTGTGTGTGTGTGTGTGTGTGTGTGTGTGTGTCTACAGTATGTTTGTGAGTATGTTTGTGTGTGTGTGTGTGTGTGTGTGTCTACAGTATGTTTGTGTGTGTGTGTGTGTGTGTGTGTCTACAGTATGTTTGTGTGTGTGTGTGTGTGTGTGTGTGTGTGTGTGTGTGTGTGTGTGTGTGTGTGTGTGTGTGTGTGTGTGTGTGTGTGTGTGTGTGTGTGTGTGTGCTGACGGCCTGTCAGTCTGCTTCACTCAGTACAAACCAGCATCATTAGCGAGCCTGTGACTGTCTGCCTCGGCACGCTGCTCACAACACTGACAGCCTGAAAACTGTTGTATTATTTCCAACATATTTGTACATCCGACGTGTTAGCAGCTCCACAGACTTGGATGCGACTCAACTGGCAGGAATGATAGCGAGACAGCAGGAGATCAACCGAGCATCAGGCAACACACTCACACTCTCAAAATGTGCAGAAACGCTGTAAGCTGTCAGCGTTATGCAGCAACAATTCCCTCTGAGAGTCATTTACAAAGGACATCAGAAGTTAACGTACAGAGAGGGAAACTACTATAAAGTTTTTTGTACAGCAACGTTTGCTACATTAAAAAAAACTCTTACTCTATTTTTAAAACTTCAACAGCATGAAACCAAAACAACTCGCGCTGCATTGTTGTGTTACCATGCTAATGCTAGCGATCTTTATTATGCTCGTATCTTCACACTGCATGTAAATTTACCTGAAATGAGCGTGATCTAGAAACACAGTTAAGCAGTGAGTACAGTATGTTATTCTTCTTTTCTCTAGTCCCTCAATTAAACAACTTTTATACACGAGGGGAGGAGTCAGCCGGCCGTCCGGGCGATGTAAACAAACTGAAGATAGGACTCTGAAAACTCTGAAAACAGACAATGGGACTCGGGTGTTACACCCATTGTAGACAGTTATGACTCACAGAGTTATTTTCAGAGGATAGACTTGATTTATATTATATTTAAGTGTGAAAAATCACATATAAAGCCTTTAAAGAACTCACATCTGTAAAATAGTTATGTCTCTGCCCCATTAAGGCCCCGACTCACCAAACATACCGCAAAGACTACAGCCGACGGCCGACCACCACGTACATGCAAGAGAGGAAATAACTCTCCATGCCAGCAGTCGGCGGTAGCCTGTTGTTATGATACAAGAAGATCATTTTCACACCGTCTCCACTCGAATTATATTTAGCCTACTAATCGAGAATTTCAAACGCTTTCAAACGTTACAATATGAGCATTAAACCAACGACTTTTAAATATTATTCCCCTAACACAAGTCAATCATCTTTGATCGGGATCGAGTGCAGCTCTCACTTTTTATTTACAATGTCACCTGCTGACGAGAACTCGTTCAGAGAACACAGAAGTGTTTGCGAGCCAGCTTGGAGAGTTTCCAGGTATCTTTTGTCTCTGTGTCTCTCCACCAAAGCGTTAGGGCGCCGTCTGCACAGAGAGAGGAGTCTCCCTCATAAGTTTGCATCTCCTTCACTGAGCCCTCCTTTATTGTGCCAAATTTACATTACCCTCTTTATTTACTGAGATCAAGAGTGTAAGTAAGCGTCAAGTTACGCTAAGAGCACGCAAACTTTTGAATTTGGACCACGGTACCAATTTTAGCTACATATTGCTGCTTTGATTAGTACATTTTTGAGTACTGGTAGGCAGATTTTGTTTCCTGTGGAAGGAGCAAAGAAGATATGTACTCTTGCTTTAGTCTCTCTAAGCTAAGCTAACCAGGGCTAACCTGTAGGTTCACACACAACCCAATGCCGTGGGGAATTGTTCTTATAATGTGACTGCACAATGCCAAAATCTTTCATAATCAAAACAGTCGTCAATCTTTCATGAATCCTGTTTTGCTGCGTCCAACAACGATTCTCTTTTTTCCTTTACTCTATGTTGATGAGCTTCAGTCCTGGAGACTCAAAGACCTTGACGGTTGCTGTCCTCGGCTTTTATCTTGTTTTTTGTTTTGTCAACTCGATTTTGCTGCTGCCAGCCTTCTGTTCAGAGACATACCGTCCCACTGAACCCTAAGACCCGTACTGTCGTCTTTTTTGTTCTTCTCTGTCTCTTTGCTCGCCACTTTTTGCATCATCTGCCTACTCTGAAGTCAGCCTTTGTTCTATTTCCTCCAACCCTTCATCCTTTACTTTCTCCTCTTAAGATAACTGTGTTCTTAGGATCCAGTCTTTTAATATTCTGCAACACCTCACCTGCATAACTCTGTATTTTGTGCACCAATATTTGTAACCTCATCCCACTTTTTCTCACTTTCTGACCTTTATTTAACAACACATTTAGGACAGATTTCTTGATTTGCTTTCTGCAGGGGCCCCAGAGGAGCGCACTCATGTTACACACAAAGTACCAGTCCCATTGGAACCTCATTGAAAAACTTTATAAACAGAATTCACACAATTGAGGTAGTAAAATCAGGACCAAGATGGCAGGTGATGGCAAGAGGAATTATTAACAATGCTACCCAAGGATGGAGACCTAAAGCGCAAATGGCTTTTAAGATATCCAAACAAAGAGTATATAGTCATCAAAAAAATGACTCAAATGTTTCTCTCTCTGTCTTTCTCCAGGTCCTCTCTGACGTGCCCACATTGCCTTAAGCAGAGCAACACCTTCGACCCGTTTTCCTGCATCTCTCTGCCCATCCCCCTACGACAAACGAGGTAATGTATGATGACACACAAAACCATAATGTTGTGACTGTGGACATCAGCTTTCATTTTCAGTTTGATGCCGGTGCATGTTTGTCTGCCCCCTTACATTTAAAACAATGATGGATGAAAAATGATGGTGATTGTCTGGCTCGTTGATCAGTCCCTTCTTCTCTTTGTTGATTCTGGGTCACTTCATCCAAAAAGCGTTCTGATGCTCTCTGGTGGTCTAGGGCTTGTATCAGCTATAGGGTCTGGACTAGGGATGTTCCTATAGGACTCATTTCCTGTCAGCTAAATTTAGACACAGACTCAAGTGAGCACAATTAATTGAATATGGCTAAACACAGGATCACCCCTGGTCTGCAGGTAACATGTCAAATTGATTTGCTGGTTCTGGCTAATGTTAGCAACGCTAGAACCAGCAGCCTTTGGTCCGCCTTGCATGCCTGTTTCGTACAAATAAATACAGTACTTAGCAACCTCAGTGTGCCATCAGTGTGTGAATGGATAGGTGCGACTTGTGGTGTAAAAGTGCTCTGGAGTAAAGCTCAAGTCCATTTACCATTTAACCTCCACCAGAAGAAGGTCCAATAGTAGCTTGCTGCTTGCTACTGTAGCAGACTTGGACATTTTTCCGCCAATAGATTCTCCCTCGGTGCATCGATACTGGAACAGGGACAGTATTCCAGTTAAATGACCTAACAGAGTTGACCGTAGCTCAACTTTACTGACGGTAAGGGTGTAAAGACTACAGCTGACTTTAGTTGCATCATGCAAATCAAATCAATTCAGAGGTGATAACTGAAGAGCTTCTTTGGGACACACAGAGATACTCAGTAGATACAACGTTGTAGGTTTGTCTCCAGTTACCTGATCTCTCTCTCTCTCTCTCTCTCTCTCTCTCTCCTCTCTCTCTCTCTCTCTCTCCTCTCTCTCTCTCTCTCTCTCTCTCTCTCTCTCTCTCTCTCTCTCTCTCTCTCTCTCTCTCTCTCTCTCTCTCTCTCTCTCCCTCTCTCTCTCTCTCTCTCTCTCTTTCTCTCCACGCCTTCAGTCACACACAGTCTCTGAAAAGAATACTAATACAACAAATATCAGTTGAACTCCTCTGACATGATTTGCTTGCAGTCGGTCTGCAGTGATTCCTCATATCTTCAAACATGCAGACGTCCCTGCTCTGCATCCTCTCTGCATGTCCCCCCCCCCCAAACTCAGTTCTGTGACTCCCTTACAGTGTGTGGTCTGTCCCTGCAGTCCACTGAACCCAACAAGGAGGAAAATGCATTCAGATTCACTGCTGGACCCACACTGGCTTCACACACACACACACACACACACACACACACACACACACACACACACACACACACACACACACACACACACACACACACACACACACACACACACACACACACACACACACACACACACACACACACACACACACACACACACACACACACACACACACACACAGTGTCCTCATGCAGCAGTATCCCATTAGAATGCCTGAGAAGTCTGAGGCCCTCAGAGACACAGCAGGGTCTGGCTGACAGCGGGGCACTGAGGTCTGGGTGCTGCAGATATTGCCTCTGTGTAAGAGAAAGAAAGAAAAAAAAAACACACCTCACTATCTCTGACTGTCTCTGCACAGTTCCCCTCAATAAAACTATTTGTTCTCAAGCAACTATTCAGAACGTCTTCAGTCTTTGCCAAGAATCTTCCTCGTTCCTTTGTCAGTGAAATTAATGAAGTTAGGATTTCTCACAGGACCCTGTAAGGCTGCAAAGAACAAAAGGGCCAAACACACTTCCAGAGAATTGACTAAATGATTGCATGCGGCTCCTGTTCTACTTTTGGGATGTACAAGTTATTCATTTTATTTTTATCCCATACATAAAAAATACTTTTATGTATGGGAGAGCTGTCTCCCCCCCCCCCCCCCCCCCTCCTCTCTACAGTCGATGCTCACTCAGGTCACCATGTGGTGGACTCTGAAGCTTCAGTGTTTATCCAGCTCTGCATGGGTCTGTAAACCTTTCTGTGTTCTAACCTCTCTCCATTTTTCAAAAACATCTCCAATATTGATCCTAGTTTGAGCACGTTTCTGCTCGTGGAGCTTATTAGAAACATGCAGAGGCTTTTTAGGTCGGGTACAATCACTTCTATCTGAACCACTTCTCTTGACCGCTTCCATCGCTGCAACACCTGTTGACCTGATAACTGCTCTCATATGTGGCAAACCGAGGGGCATCCAAAACGGCCGTGTGGGGGTGTGTCTTAAAAGCGCCTACCTTCTCTGGTCCAAACAAATCCAGAGCATTCAGGAGCAGAATCTAAAGTTAGAAGGAGGACATACTGGCTGCTGCATCGTTGTCAGAGAAGCCAGCACTTCAAAATAGCATAGCAACAAACATTATGAAAGAGTAATTTAAAGTCTGAGCAGGATTTTGAGATCCTTGAGAAGCACTTCTCTTGTATGTGATAAAAGTAGCATCAATCTTTTTGTGAAACAGGAGGGAGCTGTGAAAATGTAAAAAAAAAAGTTACATTCATTGTCTCAGACATCTGCACTCTACTGAGAGTGTTTTTCTGGTCTAAAAATGTTACCTGTCAGTGCAAATGTGTTCATCAACCGTTTCTCAAAAGTCTCTTTTGACAGTCTCTTTTTCATTCAGCGCCTGAATACAGCATAGCAGGCGAGTTTATTTATAGAACACCATTCATAAAAACCAGAGCTGTAAGGAAATCATCAAAAACAAGACCTAAAAATACAAAATATATTGTGGAGAACTCAGCCGCAGAGTTTCAGCTGAAGTTTATCTACCCAGGATTTTTTTTAAAAGCCATTAGAACGTCAACGCATCAACATGGAGGGGGCTGGGGGGAGGGGGATAAGACACGCCCACTCAATCCTTCATGCCGTCACCATCAGCTGCAACATCAGACAGTCTTTGCCACACACACACACAGAAACACACACACACATAAATAACACATGATACCCATATACAGAGGTTTCCAGATTTTAAAAAATGATCTGGGGGTTTAGTTACTCTTTAAAGGCTTTATATGTGATTTTTTGATCCAGCAGATGTCGCCCTTGAGCACCAGCATGAAACCAAAACAACTTGCGCTGCATTGTTGTGTTAGCATGCTAATGCTAGCGATCTTTATTATGCTCGTATCTTCACACTGCATGTAAATTTACCTGAAATGAGCGTGATCTAGAAACACAGTTAAGCAGTGAGTACAGTATGTTATTCTTCTTTTCTCTAGTCCCTCAATTAAACAACTTTTATACGTGAGGGGAGGAGTCAGCCGGCCGTCCGGGCGATGTAAACAAAGTGAAGATAGGACTCTGAAAACTCTGAAAACGTCACAGACAGTGGGACTCGGGTGTTACACCCATTGTAGACAGTCATGACTCACAGAGTTATTTTCAGAGGATAGACTTGATTTATATTATATTTAAGTGTGAAAAATCACATAGAAAGACTTTAAGCTATAAAGCCACATCCACTAATTTGACCTTTTTACTTTTTATGCCACCACCATGACTTTTTATCTCATCATTATGACTGAAGACGAGTGTTTTTCTTCAGCTTCAATTCTTGGCGTTCACACTTTTTTCTTTTCTGACTGGAAGCAATAAGTGGATTTTCATATATTTCTTCTTCTGTCTGTAAAATAGGAAATGAGGAGACTTTGCTGTTCAGTAGAGACTTTGGTTTTCTAATCAGCAGGGGGGCCGTGAGGCTGCAAACCTGCTGCGACAGAAGACATCTTGATTTCCTGTTCCTCTCGAGGATCATCTCACACCTCTCTCTTCCTTTTTTCATTTCCCATCTCGGAGTCTCATCTCGGAGCATCTTACAGCGTAAATAAAACAGCTGCTGGGATCCTCTGCCTGCCGTCTGGCCCCGTCAGCCACCCCGCTGCTAACGCATTACTCACCTGAATAATGCATGATGGGAAACAGGATGTGGAGGTGTCAGCGATTATCCCAAATGAGAAGGCGTGACCTCGCTCTGTCCCAGCAGCTCTGTCGTTTCCTTCACACTTTTCTTTAATTTCTTTACGATACCTGCTCTCCTTTTTCTTCTCTCATCTCCTCATCACATTCAGTCTTCAGACAGACTTTTACAAAGACTGTGTTACTGATCTATAATTTATTCATAGATCAGTTTATTCTTTTTTTTTTTTGTCACTGAATCAGTCAATTCAATTCAAATAGCTTTATTGGAATGAATGTGTAAAATATATTGCCAAAGTATATAATAACAAATAATACAATAATAATAATGAAAAGTAATAATTAGCAATTAAATATTTTAACAATTAAAATAATAATAATAATAATAATAACAATAATAATAATAATAATAATAATAATAATAATAATAATAATAATAATAATAAATAAATAAAAATAAAATAAGTCTAAGTCTGTTTGCTAAAGAAGCCCTGAGCGGCTGTACATCCGTATATTTTTTTCATGGGAGTAAGTTTTGGTTGTTTTCTCCAGATTTATCTCGTTAACTCAGGATAACAACGCTCATTTTTTCCAGTGATGTCGAGGGAATTTATCAAGCTATCAAGAAAAAACTAAAACCTTGTTATTCCGAGATAATGAGAGATACAAAAGTGCTGCTTGTTAACATGCAAGGCATGCAACTGCTTGGTGTCCCAGACCAGTAAGGGGGACCCTGAGGGCTCACAAACTTAGACCTAAGCAGTGGCCCAAAATGTGCAAATTTTGCAATGACAGTAACCTCCCTAAGGGGGCCCCATCTGACAGCACTCACTCTCGTTGCCCTGCTAAGCGTCTTATGCATTATTGCTGTGAAAACAAAAGTTTCTTAACAAAGAAAAATTAAGAGGAACGATGCGTCTATAGGAGAGAATAAAGAAACAAGAAAAAAGAGGAAGAGGAGAAAATGTGGAGACACTGGCAGATGAATGCTGGTTGCAGAACCCCCCCCCCAATTGATTCTCGCTTCAGGCCCCAAGAAACTCAAGAATCACCACTGGCGATATATCATTTCAGTTGTGGAGAAAACAACTGAAATTTGCCTTATTGATGTATGTCCACTTCCAGTTTGCTTTTATTGTCCTTTTCCAAAAGCTACGACTGAATACAATGAGCTCACTTTGGATCAGACACAGACATCGTGCAGGTAGATTGCTGCTGCAGCGTTGTCAGAGGGATTTCTTTCAGGCGTGCAGCTTCACGGTTTCATTTCAGAGTCTCACTTAGTGCAGGTCTTTTGTTTTCAGCTGAAACACATCAAGACTCTGCAGGAGTACATCTCCTAAACAAACCGTCAGCCTGATCTCTGTTGCCCCATGGCGCACCTGATTTTAAGAAATGCATTATTCTCTCTCTCTATTTGGATTTTAGTTGACGTGTGTCTCCAGAGGTATCTGCATAACACCTGTGTGTGTGTGTGTGTGTGTGTGTGTGTGTGTGTGTGTGTGTGTGTGTGTGTGTGTGTGTGTGTGTGTGTTTGGAATATGAAATTATGTAAATATGCAAAATGAGTATTGCCAAACAATTTGGCACATTGCTCTAAGATGTAATCTATCTTCTCCCTCTCTCTTCCTACCCTTTCCTCCCTAACACACACACACACACACACACACACACACACACACACACACACACACACACACACACACACACATACAAACACACACACACACACACACACACACACACACATACAAACACAAATAATACACTTCCTCCCCCCCTCCCTCTCTCTGCTGTTTTTTTACCCCCACAGACCGATGTATGTGACGCTGGTTTTCAGTACAAAGGGTCAGAGGTACCTGCGGGTGGGACTGGCTGTCCCTCTCTTTGGCTCCATGTCCAGCCTCAGATCCATGGTGGCAGAGGAGGGCAACATCTCCCCAGACCAGGTACACACACACACACACACACACATACACACACACACACACACACACACACACACACACACACACACACCTCTCCACTCTCTCTGCTTGTACTTTGACGTACAGTTTAGACACACAGTTGTGAAAATATTCTAAGTTTGTAGACATGCTAGGTCCACATATTAGTGCTAGAAAATCATGGTAAAGTGTATTTTGCTTAATGTGTGACCTTTAAGTGCTGTTGTCATGGTCACCTCATTATCCTCCCACAAAGGTGCTATAATCAGCACGCCTCTCAATCAAACATGGAAATGTTGTCTTGACATGGCATAAGGCACGATAGAGTCAAAGACTTCAAACCAACACGTCTCAGTCTGCAGTTCAAACTCTGCACGGCTCTGCTCACTGAGTAGAAGCTTTAGTATCAGTGTAAAGGCTCTGATGACTTAAACATGAAAGTAGGACGTGCACACATCGAGTAATAAGACGTTTTGAAGAAGAAACTCGTCCCTGATATTATTCTCTTTGCAGAGTTTCATGATGGGAGTTTTGATCTTCTATATTTTAGTGCTCGAGCTGTGGTGTCTGATTAAATGTCTTTAAGCGTGTACGAGCTGATTTAAAGGATTTATTTCTAAAGCAGCAACCTTTAGATTTTGTCTTTACTTGATCTGATAACACGAGTTTGAGTTTCTCTCTGAACATGCAGAACTCTTTTTATGATGTCGCACATCTCTGCAAGTCTGAACAGGAAGTTAGTTCTTCTGCCATGAAGGCTGAATGTTGTTTTTTCTGTTTCAGTATCACTTAAATTCAGTTTCTGGTCTCATTTGGTATAATTTTGGTTTAAAGCATTCAGAATTATTATTTTTTTTGTAGCTGTGTGTGTCTGAATGCAGAAAGCTCACACCGTCTCGTTTTCCTCTCTCGTCGTGTCTTCAGGTCATCCTCTCCGAGCTCTTCTCCACGGGTTTCCAGCGCTCCTTCTCAGACGACGATGACCTGACAGCCATCGCTGACAGTGATGTCGTCTACGCCTTTCAGGCTCCGCCCCTCCACAGTCGTGGAGGCTCCTCGACATGTACGGCAAAAACAAGGATCTAGTTTCCATCCCTACTGTCCTGTTGATCAACCTTTTACCCTCGACTTTTATAATTAGAAAGACGACATGACAGCTTTTGAAAAAGTGAAGCCTATTTAATGGCTGCGTTATTAGTCATAAGCCCCGCCTCCAGAAGGGGGTCAAACTATATTATCATAAACAATATTTTATTGTGTTATGGTTGTCCCTAGAGTTGTTACGGACCCTCGAAAAAACAACAACAACCCATATATGGACAATTTAAATCCATGAG